>NC_091291.1:130852772-131107772 GCF_032444005.1 Ranitomeya imitator
TCGCCATCACATCTTCATTGTCAGAAACCTGACAATGTCCTGCGTGGGACATAGGACTAGCGATCCGATCAGCTTCCAAAAAGGTATCGCAAAGAGCTGTCGAGAGCTGCCCTCATTGCCTACCAAACCGGCCGATCTCATAGACATCAGTAGTGGAAAACTCCTCCAAGAATAAAAGGTGGGGGGGACTATGCACAATTTTCTTTGCTCTCAGTATAGAAGATTCCTTCTTATTATATGTATACAGTATATAGACACTCTGCAGCATACTGTATAAAGTGAATTAGAGAGCCCTTCGGGAGACAGATGACATTTTCCCACCTGAGCTTTCCCCTGGGAATGAGGATTTACGCTCCAAGTCATATTTTTAGCTCTTGCCGATTTACAGACAAGATCTGGTCGCCGGTACGTTGGCGCGTTTCAGGCTCATTTTACTCTGCGTAGAAGTAATTAACAGATACAAAAGCCTGCACTGACGAGAGAGCTTCTTGGCAAGTGAGAGACATCCGAGATCAATAGACATCAAGGAAGAATACAGGAATAGCACGTTATTAACTAGCGCATTGATCTGCTGGAGAATATAGGCACCGTCCTGATCCCATCATGACTGCACGGAATATTATCTTGGATAGCCCCCATTAGTGCACTGCAAATATTTCGACAATAGTGGAAAAGAAAGTGGAACAGCAGAGATAACATTTTAAGGGGTGTAACATAGCATAATCATCAGCAGTCATCTATTCTTGTTCCCTGCGATCCAGCCCTGTCCCTTCTGCCGTGTTCCTGATCTTTGTTTTACATACGGGCGGCACATGATCACCCGCAGCGGTCACTTTCTGTGCTACTTAGCCACCATTGCTGAGCAGTGATGCCGGTGGTGCAACGCGCGACCAAAACGGCCACCGATTGGCATCAGCAGTCCTGTGAAAACCGGTTTTTACGTACCGGTAATAGGATTTTACAGAGTCCACGACAGCACCCACAACGAGAGAGGGGATCCGCCCACCTTCCGGACAGGAACCTACAGGTTAAAAAGGGGCGGTCCCCCTCGCCCTCCAGTTTGTGTTCCAGAGTACAAGGGATACCGCCAATGAATCAGTACATGACAATATTATCTTAAACACTACTAAATACCACCACCTCTATAGAGTGATCTCTAAGGCACACCCTCCAACAGAGTGCAGGAATAAGTAACTAAATACGGGGGGGAATGTATGGGTGCTGTCGTGGACTCTGTAAAATCCTATTACCGGTACGTAAAAACCGGTTTTCCTATCGCCACGACAGCACCCACAACGAGAGACTTTCAAAGACTATTTAACTGGGATGGACCACAGCACTAAGTACTGAACGGCCAAACTGTAAGCTGGAATTAGCAGATAGATCAAGGCGATAGTGCTTATAAAAAGTGGAAGGTGATGACCAAGTTGCCGCCTTACATATCATTTCAATGGGGACATCTGCCTTCTCCGCCCAGGATGATGCCATGGCCCGAGTGGAGTGCGCCCTGATGCCTTCTGGTGGTGTTACTCCCCTGGCAGAGTAGGCAAGACATATCGCTTCTCTAATCCATCTAGCGATAGAGTTCTTCGTGACACCAGAACCCTTTTTCCGATTCTGGAAAGAAACAAACAGAGCCCTACTCTGTCTCCAGCTTTGTGTCCTATCCAAGTATTCTAATATCGCCCTCTTTACATCTAGGGTATGATATTTTTTCTCCTCTTCTGAACCTGGATTTTCATAGAAAGATGGTAAATAAATCTCCTGACTTCTATGAAATTTAGTTGCTACTTTTGGCAAGTATGCAGGATCAGGTTTTAAGACAATCTTATCCTGGAGAATTATTAGATAGGGAGGATCTACTGATAACGCATGTATATCACTGACCCTCCTGGCAGACGTTAATGCTAAAAGTAGATCTGTTTTTAAGGTTAAATTTTTCATTGAAATAGAGTCTAATGGCTCGAAAGGAGGTTCAGTCAACGCCTCAAGCACCAAATTTAAATCCCAAGGGGGTATTCTTACAATATGGATTGGGTTAGAACGCTGACATGCCTTAATAAATCTAGCAACCCATCTATTACCAGCTATATCACTGTTATACAGAGCTCCCAAGGCTGAAACATGAACTCTTAAAGTGTTGACTGCTAAACCCAATTCCCAGCCTTTCTGAAGGAATTCTAAAATAGCTGAAATCGGAGCCTTATCTCCTAATGGTTGCTGATAAAACATAAGGAATTTTTTCCAAATTTTTGTGTAGATCTTTGTAGTGACCTCCTTCCTACTTTTCAATAAGGTGGTTATCAAAGCATTAGAGAACCCCCTCTCCTTCAGAAGCTCCCTCTCAAGTTCCAAGCCGTTAAGTGAAGAGTCTCCAAATTTGGATGATGAAATGGACCTTGAGAGAGGAGTTCTGGAACCACTGGCAACACCCAGGGATCGGTCACTGACATTGTCCTGAGGAGAGAGAACCAAGGCCTCCTGGGCCAGAAGGGGGCGATTAAGATCACTCCGGCTCTTTCCTCCCTGATCTTTCTGAGAACTATCGGAATCAGACACATTGGGGGAAAGGCATATGCCAGCTGGAAGTCCCAGCGGACACGAAGGGAATCCACTATAAATGGTTGGTCTGCTATGTGTAAAGATGCGAACCTTCTGACCTTCCTGTTCTTCCTCGTAGCAAATAGATCTATTATCGGCAACCCCCACAGATTGACTATCTGATCGAATATCTGTTGGTTTAGGGACCACTCTCCCTGACGAAGGGAATGGCGACTGAGGTAGTCCGCCTCTATATTGAGTTCCCCTTTTATATGAACTGCCGACAGGGATTGTAAGTGTTTCTCGGCCAGAGACAATATCTCTGCTGTAGTGGTCATCAGGGATTGAGACCTTGTCCCCCCCTGATGATTGATGTAGGCTACCACCGTCATATTGTCTGTTTGTATCTGTACATGCATATTCCTCAGGGATGGTAGTAAGGAAAGAAGAGCCTGATTGACTGCAGCAAGCTCTCTTAGATTTGAGGAATTCTGGGACTCTTGAATCGACCATCGCCCTTGGGTTAGAATGTCTCCCATATGGGCTCCCCAACCGAACGGACTGGCATCTGTTGTAACTATATTGTCCGGAGTGATGGTCCAGAGAACTCCTTTTGACAAATGTGCTAGATTGAGCCACCATCTCAGATCGTGAAGAGTGGCGGGTGATAATTTGAACTTTCTGCTCAGAGCACCGTGAAGATCTTTTTCTGCTTGAAGAACTTCGTATTGAAGCATTCGGGTATGAGCCTGAGCCCATCTCACCGCCGATATACACGCAGTCAAAGATCCTAGTAGAGACATTGCGTCTCTTAAACTTAAGTTTGTAACTCTCCTTACTGCCGTGATCCTTTGAATGATCTTCTGCTTCTTCTCTTCTGGTAGGAAGGATGACTGATCTTCTGAGTCTAGAAGAACTCCTAGGAACATTTGACGTCTTGTCGGTTCCAGTTTTGACTTTTCCCAGTTGATTATCCATCCGAGTTCCTGTAGGGATGATATTATGGCATTTACCCTAGACGTACACTGAGCAATTGAATTTCCAACTATCAAAAAAATCGTCTAGATATGGCACCACAAGGGTTTCCTTTTCCCTGATATGGGCCATTACTTCCGAAACAACCTTTGTAAAAACTCTAGGTGCCATAGACAGGCCAAAGGGCATTGCCAAAAATTGGAAATGCTTAATCTGATGGTTTACCCATACTGCCATCCTGAGGAATTGCTGGTGATTTCTGTAAACTGGAAGATGGTAGTACGCATCTTTTAGATCCAAGACCGACATGTAGCACCTAGGAAACAAAAGCTTAGTTGTTGATTTAATGGATTCCATCTTAAAAGCGTGGTACTGAAGATATTTATTCAATTTACGTAAATTTATGATAGTCCTAAAGGACCTATCAGGTTTAGAGATTAAGAATAGCGGAGAATAAAAGCCCGTCTTCTCCTGATGTTTTGGTACTTCTTCAATAACTCGCTTTGTAAGCAATTGTTGAATCTCTAATTCTAAGGCCTGTTGTTGGGCCGGAGTGTCCAGTGATGTTATCACAAAATGATTTGGGGGAGTTCTCAAAAATTCTAATTTTAATCCTGACTCAACCACCCCCATTATCCAGGCACTAGAAGTAATCTTTTTCCATTTATCTGAGAAGAACTTTAGTCTTCCCCCTACTGGTAGATCTGTTTTATCTGTAATTACGTCTACGTCTTGAGAAAGATGAAGGGTTCTTATAGTATCCACCTTTCTTCTTTTGATCCGATGTTTCCCAGTCGCGATTATATCCCTGCTGGTCTGACTGGAATCTTCTGAAGGGCATGAGTCTTCGGAAGGCGTTCCTAAAAGTGGGATTAAACGTTTTAGGAAATCCCTTCTTCCTATCTTCTGCCTTTGCAAGGATGTCATCCAGCACCGGGCCGAATAGGTACTCACCCCTACGTGGAATGGAGCACAGTTTAGCTTTAGCCTGAGCATCCCCCTTCCAGGTCTTTAGCCATAGTGCCCGTCTAGCTGCATTCGAAAGACCTGCCGATCTTGTGGCCAATTTCAGAGAATCAATCGAGGCATCCGCTAGATAAGCTGCTCCTTCTCTGACCTGAGACAGGGAATTCAACAATTTATCCCTGGGTACCTTTGCTTTGAGCTGTTCCTCCAGCTGAATCACCCAGACCATGATTGATCTAGCCGTACAGGTGCCTGCGATAGCGGGCTTAAAGGCTCCAGATGAGGACTCCCATAGTTTTTTAAGGAGCATGTCAGCCTTTCTATCTGAAGGATCCTTGAGGAGCCCTACATCTTCTAACGGAAGTGAGGCTGTTTTCGAAGTAGAGGCTACTGCCGCATCTATTTTCAGAACCTTCATCCACTGGGATAAAGTGTCATCCTCAAAGGGGTACCTTCTTTTTGCGGCTGAAGGTAAAAACCCCTTATCCAGCTTGTCCCACTCCCGTTTGACCAGATCTTTAACGGAATCCACCACTGGGAAAGCTTTCCGACTTCTCTGGCTCAGCCCTGCGAACATGATCTCCTGGGTTGTTTTCGGTTCTTTACTCTCTGCAACCTCCATAGTTGCACGGACTGCCTTAATTAAGGTCTCCATACTATCAGTGGAAAAGCAAGGCCTTCCCTCCTCATCTGAAGAGGATGCCGAAGAACTTTCCAAGCATTCACCCTCTTGTACCGAAGGGCTGGAATCGGACACCAACTCCACACTGCTTTTTTCATGCCGTCTGGTTTTAAGGGATGATTTTATTTCTTCCCTAATTACCTCCCTCAAATCCGATACCCGGAGAGGGGCCTCTTCTTCTAACGTACGGCATATGCATGTTTGACATAATTTCTTTACATAGGTGTCAGGTAGAGGTTCTGTGCATAAAGCACACTGCTTATGCTTAGATTTGGAGACCTTTTTCCCCTACAACAAAGCATAGTATAGAAAAAACAGCTGTATCAGGCAATGGCTTACAATTACACTCACCACTGCTGACAAATATAGAGTACCGGTTTTTGAGGGGGTGAGGTGCGACGTGACGTCGGGTTGCCAGGGTCCTGCTGCCCGCGTACCACATCACCACTATGAGACCTGCTGTGCTCTCCTATCTGTCGGTGTTCAGCGTCTCCTGCCGAAGACATGTTTGCCGCACACACACTCACCTGAGCGCTGCTTCCTTTCAAAAGTCCCGCGCTCCTTCTCCCGGTCTCCTCCGGAAGTTGTTACCTCTACTTCCGGGTCATAAGCGCCGACCTGCTCCTGCAGCGTCGCGCGCGTGTGAACGACCCAGGGCGGCGTGCCTTCCCCCGGGAACGCCACCGCTCCTTGCCAGACGAGGGGGGGAAGCTGGACACAGGACTTCCCCCGACGCTGCTTCCGGGCCCCCGACTCTGCCGTTCTCCCCGGACACTGCACAGAGGCTTGGCGAACCCGGGTAAGCGACGAAACCTGTAGGCTCCCGCCGTCCGGACAGGAACCCAAACTGGAGGGCGAGGGGGACCGCCCCTTTTTAACCTGTAGGTTCCTGTTCGGAAGGTGGGCAGATCCCCTCTCTCGTTGTGGGTGCTGTCGTGGCGATAGGAAAATAAAGCCTGAAAGCACTGCAGAAGGGTCAGGGCTGGATTGCTGGGAGGCGAGTAGGGAAAATATTGTAAGAGCAGCCAGAGAGATCAGGAATGGTGAATGAAAATGACATAGTAGGTGGACGACCAGAAGACTAATCGCACTCCTGAACCACATGGGGAGAGGAGACTGAAATATACCATCACAGGGAACAGGGTGTATATACACACACCTGGTCAAAATTGTTGGTACCCCAAAAGTAATAATAAATTAAAAATCTATGAAAATGAACAAATGAAAATCTGACATTGTTTTTCAACCATGTTTCCACAGAACTTAAAAAAAAAATCTCCTGAAACAGGCCTAGACCGAAATGACGGTACCCCTAACTTAATATTTTGTTGCAATCACTACAATCACATGATTCCTGTAACTGTCAGTGAGACTTCTGTACCTCTCCACAGGTATTTTGGCCGCTCCTCAAGAGCTCAAGAGCAAACTGCTCCAGTTGTCTCGTCTTTGAAGGGTGCCTTTAGTTTCAGCTCTTTCCAAAGATGCTGAATAGGATTTAGGTCAGGGCTCGTAGAAGGCCACTTCAGAATAGTCCAATGTTTTCCTCTTAGCCATTCTTGGGTGTTTTATAGCTGTGTGTTTTGGGTCATTATCCTGTTGCAAGACCCATGACCTGCGACTGAGACCAAGCTTTCTGACACGGGGCAGCACGTTTCTCTCTAGAATCCCTTGATAGTCTTGAGATTTCATAAAAACCTGCACAGATTCTAGACACCCTGTGCCAGATGCAGCAAAGCAGCCCCAGAATATAACAGAGCCTCCTCCATGTTTCACAGTAGGGACAGTGTTCTTTTCTTGATATGCTTCATTTTTCCGTTTGTGAACATAGAGCTGATGTGCCTTGCCAAAAAGTTCCATTTTTGTCTCATCCATAGGACATTCACCCAGAAGCTTTGTGCCTTGTCAACATGTAGTTTGGTAAATTCCAGTCTGGCTTTTTTTCTACAATGGTGTCCTCCTTGGTGGTCTCCCATGAAGTCCACTTTGGCTCATACAACGACGGATGGTGCGATCTGACACTGATGTTCCTTGAGCTTGAAGTTCACCTTTAATCTGTTTAGAAGTTTTTCTGGGATCTTTTGTCACCATTCGTATTATCCATCTCTTTGATTTGTCACCAATGTTCCTCCTGCGGCCACGTCCAGGGAGGTCGGCTACAGTCCCATGGATCTTACATTTCTGAATAATATGTGCAACTGTAGTCACAGGAACGTCAAGCTGCTTGAAGGTGGTCTTATAACTTTTACCTTTAGCATGTTTGCCTATATTTTTCTTTCTAACCTCCTGAGACAACTCTTTCCTTCGCTTCCTCTGGTCCATGTTGAATGTGATACACACCATGTCACCACACAGCACAGTGTCTGTAGCCCTATATACCGGCCACTCACTGATTCCACGATTGTAGACCCCTGTGGTGCTAGTTATCATATCGCCATTTAACATGTCCCTTTTGTCATATTATTTTTAGGGGTGCCATCATTTCTGTCCTGGCCTATTCCATAAGTTTAAATTCTGTAGAAGCATGGTTGAAAAGCAATGTCTGACTTTCATTTGATCATTTTCATAGATCTTTTATTTATTATTACTTTTGTCAGATTCAACTTATTTCTGTGACCATTGTGGGTTTTCCTGTCATTAAACGAGGGGTACCAACAATTTTGACCAGGTGTGTATATGTTCTGTGCATAGAGCCTTTGGCTGCCATGATACGGCAGAATCCTAATATTTCAGGAGTAGAGATCAGAAATAAAGTCTACAAGATCTCACTGTTTGCGGATAATGTACTTTTGACCCTTACTAAACTACTTTACCCAATCTTATGGAGGTGTTAAAGATTTACGGGTTATAAAATAAACACTACTAAATCAGAAGCCATGCTGTTAAATGTTCCTGCGGGTGTTCTGCATCACTTGAAATTAAATTTTACATTTAGATAGAAAACTGAAGCGGTTAAGTATTTTGGGGTTCACCTGTCCTCTTCTTACAATACACTTTATTAATTGCAATTTTCCATCATTGTTTTCTAAAATGGGGAAATTATTAGATATATGGATGCCCCTTTCGCTTTCCTTGACGGGTCGTATAGCTTCCATTAAGATGTCTCTCCTCCCTAGGATGCTTTACTATTTTGAAACTCTTCCGGTTAAAGTTCGTATGAGGGAACTTAAGTCCCCTCAGGGTTCTATGATGAAGTTCATAGGGAATGGTAGGCGCCATCGTATCTCTAAGCGTGTCCTTGTCTCCCATAGGACACAGGGGGGGGGGGTCTCTGTCCCTGGTATTGTTGGGTATTAATGGGAGGCTCATCTACATAGGATCCCCCCACGGGCCTCTTTGTGGGCTTATAACAAATGGACGGAAATAGAAAAGTTATGGCTAGCCCCATCCACCCGAGTGCTTTATTATGGACAAACAAACCCATCAGGGCTTCATTCCCGCTATTGGGACCCCTACAGTTCACAAGAGAGGTCTGGTTAGAGTAAGAGGAGCTTTAACTTGGCCTCTAGCAACTCGCCAATGATATCATTTATTTACCAGCCCGGTGGTTCACCCGTGGATTTCGGCGGATGGTGGCACTCTGGAGGTTCTCTCGTATGACGATATCAAGTCTAGATTTCCTATAACAGGGAGTTCTTTCAGTTCCTGCAGATTAAGCACCTGGCTTGGTCGTTATATGGACCATTAAAGGTGTCCCCACCATCCGATTGAGAGGATTTGTAAGAGGGGCCCATCTACCAAAAGATTAATCTCGGAAATATATAATATAATAAATCATCCCCAAGGGGGTCAGCAATTAAAACACCCGTACATGAGTAGATGGGTCTCCATTTTGGGGAGAGGTCTGTGGCCTCAAACCTGGCAACATATTTGGGATAGGGCAGCTAAGTCCTCCATTTGCACTCTCTATAAGGAGAACCAGTATTAGGCTATATTCACACTTTGCGGATTTTGCTGCGGATCCGCAGCGGATTTGACCGCTGCGGATCCGCAGCAGTTTCCCATGAGTTTACAGTCCAATGTAAACCTATGGGAAACAAAAAACGCAGTGCACATGCTGCGGAAAAAAACGCGCGGAAACGCTGCGGATTACATTCCGCAGCATGTCACTTCTTTTCTGCGGATTTTCACCTGCTCCAATAGAAAACTGCAGATGAAAATCCGCAGAAGAAAACGCAGTAAAAACCGCAATAAATTCGCAGTAAAAACCGCGACGGGTTTTCACTGCGGATTTGGGAATTCTGCTGCGGAAAAATCCGCAGTGGAATCTGCAAAGTGTGAACATAGCCTAACATTTTGATGTTCTGGTTTCACGCTCCGGATCTCCTCCATACCTCTCGAACCTTTGATGGCGTTGTGGTTTGGAAGCTGGCTCTCAAGATCACATCTTTTGGTCTTGCCAGAAATCATAATTTTTGAGAGGAAGCGAGAGCCTTGATTTGCAGGGTTCTTTTTGTGGAGGTGGAACTGGACCCAGCCACTTTCCTTCTTAATGCCTCTCCTAAGAGGATGGGGAAACATTCAGCTAAATTGCTGTTACACATTCTCACTGCGGCGCAATGTTTGATAGCTCTTAATTGGGAACAGGCCTGTCCCCCTCCCAAATAGGATTGCCGATATCCGTAGAATGGAATACATGACGGCTTTGATGAGAGCTGGAGTGGACAGGTTTGATACGATTTGGGCTCCCTGGCACTATTACTGGGCTCAGTTTGGCGGTTAGGAATGATTTCTCTTAAAATTCCTACACAAGTTTGTGCCTCTTCCCCCTTCTCCTTATCCCTCCCTGTCTAGGTCTTTTCCTTATTTTTTTGTTTTGGCATCATCCAATGGATTGTAAGTCTGATCTACCATGCACCATGCAGTGGAATGAGGGTGGATAAAAATCAATGTTTTAAAAAAAAAAAAAAAAAAAAAAAAAAAAAAAAAAAAAAATCGGATTTTTTTTTTATTTAACCCCTTTACCCCCAAGGGTGGTTTGCACGTCAATGACCAGGCCAATTTTTACAATTCTGACCACTGTCCCTTTATGAGGTTATAACTCCGAAACGCTTCAACGGATCCTGGTGATTCTGACATTGTTTTCTCGTGACATATTGTACTTCATGATAGTGGTAAAATTTCTTTGATATTACCTGCGTTTATTTGTGAAAAAAACGGAAATTTGGCGAAAATTTTGAAAATTTCGCAATTTTCAAACTTTGAATTTTTATGCAATTAAATCACAGAGATATGTCACACAAAATACTTAATAAGTAACATTTCCCACATGTCTCCTTTACATCAGCATAATTTTGGAACCAATTTTTTTTTTTTGTTAGGGAGTTATAAGGGTTAAAAGTTGACCAGCAATTTCTCATTTTTACAACACCATTTTTTTTTAGGGACCACGTCTCATTTGAAGTCATTTTGAGGGGTCTATATGATAGAAAATTCCCAAGTGTGACACCATTCTAAAAACTGCACCCCTCAAGGTGCTCAAAACCACATTCAAGAAGTTTATTAACCCTTCAGGTGTTTAATAGGAATTTTTGGAATGTTTAAATAAAAATGAACATTTAACTTTTTTACACAAAAAATTTACTTCAGCTCCAATTTGTTTTATTTTACCAAGGGTAACAGGAGAAATTGGACCCAAAAAGTTGTTGTGCAATTTGTCCTGAGTACGCTGATACCCCATGTGTGGCAGTAAACCACTGTTTGGGCGCATGGGAGAGCTCGGAAGGGAAGGAGCGCTATTTGACTTTTCAATGCAAAATTGACAGGAATTGAGATGGGACGCCATGTTGCGTTTGGAGAGCCACTGATGTGCCTAAACATTGAAACCCCCCACAAGTGACACCATTTTGGAAAGTAGACCCCCTAAGGAACTTATCTGGATGTGTGGTGAGCACTTTGACCCACCAAGGGCTTCACAGAAGTTTATAATGCAGAGCCATAAAAATAAAACAAAATTTTTTTCCCACAAAAATTATTTTTTAGCCCCCAGTTTTGTATTTTCCCTAGGGTAACAGGAGAAATTGGACCCCAAAAGTTGTTGTCCAATTTGTCCTGAGTACGCTGATACCCCATATGTGGGGGGGAACCACCGTTTGGGCGCATGGGAGGGCTCGGAAGGGAAGGAGCACCATTTGGAATGCAGACTTAGATGGAATGGTCTGCAGGCGTCACATTGCGTTTGCAGAGCCCCTAATGTACCTAAACAGTAGAAACCCCCCACAAGTGACACCATTTTGGAAAGTAGACCCCCTAAGGAACTCATCTTGATGTGTTGTGAAAGCTTTGAACCCCCAAGTATTTCACTACAGTTTATAACGCAGAGCCATGTAAATAAAAAATATTTTTTTTCCACAAAAATTATATTTTAGCCCCCAGTTTTGTATTTTTCCAAGGTTAGCAGGAGAAATTGGACCCTAAATGTTGTTGTCCAATTTGTCCTGAGTACGCTGATACCCGATATGTGGGGGGGAACCACCGTTTGGGCGCATGGGAGGGCTCGGAAGGGAAGGAGCATCATTTGGAATGCAGACTTAGATGGATTGGTCTGCAGGCGTCACATTGCGTTTGCAGAGCCCCTAATGTACCTAAACAGTAGAAACCCCCCACAAGTGACCCCATATTGGAAACTAGACCCCTCAATGAACTTATCTAGATGTGTTGTGAGAACTTTGAACCCCCAAGTGTTTCACTACAGTTTATAACGCAGAGCCGTGAAAATAAAAAATCTTTTTGTTTTCCCACAAAAATTATTTTTTAGCCCCCAGTTTTGTATTTTCCCAAGGGTAACAGGAGAAATTGGTCCACAAAAGTTGTTGTCCAATTTGTCCTGAGTACGCTGATACCCCATATGTTGGGGTAAACCCCTGTTTGGGCACACAGGAGAGCTCGGAAGGGAAGGAGCACTGTTTTACTTTTTCAACGCAGAATTGGCTGGAATTGAGATCGGACGCCATGTCGTGTTTGGAGAGCCCCTGATGTGCCGAAACAGTGGAAACCCCCCAATTATAACTGAAACCCTAATCTAAACACACCCCTAACCCTAATTCCAACGGTAACCCTAACCACACCTCTAACCCTGACACACCCCTAACCCTAATCCCAACCCTATTCCCAACTGTAAATGTAATCTAAACCCTAACCCTAACTGTAGCCCCAACCCTAACCCTAGCCCTAACCCTAGCCCTATCCCTAACCCTAGCCCTAACCCTAACCCTAGCCCTAACCCTAGCCCTAACCCTAACCCTAACCCTAGCCCTAACCCTAGCCCTAACCCTAACCCTAACCCTAGCCCTAACCCTAGCCCTAACCCTAGCCCTAACCCTAATGGGAAAATGGAAATAAATACATTTTTTTTTATTTTTCCCTAACTAAGGGGGTGATGAAGGGGGGTTTGATTTACTTTTATAGCGAGTTTTTTAGCGGATGTTTATGATTGGCAGCCGTCACACACTGAAAGACCCTTTTTATTGCAAAAAATATTTTTTGCAATACCACATTTTGAGAGCTATAATTTTTCCATATTTTGGTCCACAGAGTCATGTGAGGTCTTGTTTTTTGCGGGACGAGTTGACGTTTTTATTGAAAACATTTTTGGGCACGTGACATTTTTTGATCGCTTTTTATTCCGATTTTTGTGAGGAAGAATGACCAAAAGCCAGCTATTCATGAATTTCTATTGGGGGAGGCGTTTATACCGTTCCGCGTTTGGTAAAATTGATAAATCAGTTTTATTCTTCGGGTCAGTACGATTACAGCGATACCTCATTTATATCATTTTTTTATGGTTTGGCGCTTTTATACGATAAAAACTATTTTACAGAAAAAATAATTATTTTTGCATCGCTTTATTCTCAGGACTATAACTTTTTTATTTTTTTGCTGATGATGCTGTATGGCGGCTCTTTTTTTGCGGGACAATATGACGCTTTCAGCGGTACCATGGTTATTTATATCTGTCCTTTTGATCGCGTGTTATTCCACTTTTTGTTCGGCGGTATGATAATAAAGCGTTGTTTTTTGCCTCGTTTTTTTTTTTTTTTTCTTACGGTGTTTACTGAAGGGGTTAACTAGTGGGACAGTTTTATAGGTCGGGTCGTTACGGACGCGGCGATACTAAATATGTGTACTTTTATTGGGTTTTTTTTTTTTATTTAGATGAAGAAATGTATTTATGGGAATAATATTTTTTTTTTTTTCATTATTTTGGAATATTTTTTTTATTTTTTTTACACATTTGGAAAATTTTTTTTTTACTTTTTTACTTTGTCCCAGGGGGGGACATCACAGATCAGTGATCTGACAGTTTGCACAGCACTCTGTCAGATCACTGATCTGATATGCAGCGCTGCAGGCT
This sequence comes from Ranitomeya imitator, assembly GCF_032444005.1. Taxonomy (NCBI): domain Eukaryota; kingdom Metazoa; phylum Chordata; class Amphibia; order Anura; family Dendrobatidae; genus Ranitomeya; species Ranitomeya imitator. Next base: position 130,866,287 of record NC_091291.1, read on the forward strand.
TCACAGTGCCTGCTCTGAGCAGGCTCTGTGAAGCCACCTCCCTCCCTGCAGGACCCGGATCCGCGGCCATCTTGGATCCGGAGCTGGACTGAGCAGGGAGGGAGGTGAGACCCTCGCAGCAACGCGATCACATCGCGTTGCTCCGGGGGTCTCAGGGAAGCCCGCAGGGAGCCCCCTCCCTGCGCGGTGCTTCCCTGCACCGCCGGCATATCGCGATCATCTTTGATCGCGGTGTGCCAGGGGTTAATGTGCCGGGGGCGGTCCGTGACCGCTCCTGGCACATAGTGCCGGATGTCAGCTGCGATAAGCAGCTGACACCCAGCCGCGATCGGCCGCGCTCCCCCCGTGAGCGCGGCCGATCGGCTATGACGTACTATCCCGTCCAGGGTCAGATAAGCCCAGGGCACCTCGACGGGATAGTACGTCTAAGGTCACAGAGGGGTTAAATCGGATTTTTTTGATTTAAATCGGATTTTTTTCAATAAACTGCTTTTTGAGGAAAATATTTTACCATCCAAAGGTTCTTCCATCATGAGATAAATCTGAGTTGTTTAACTCAGTAGAATAAAGGCTGTATATGTGTAACATTCACAATGCCATGCTCTTCCAGAGGTTTCTGTAGGATTAGTGGGCAGTTTCTCTCCTATATTATCACAGACGCTCGCTTTACTTACGCAGTTCTCAAAACTGAATTTGACTCCGCAGAGGTCCCAGCCTCTTCTTCACGGCAAAAATGTTACAACATGAACACAGTTGAGAAAAAGACCTTAATCCTATTGTTCTACAAACCTATGAATACAGAATCAACCCCTTCAGTGCCAAGCCCAAGAAGTTAGACAATATGTTTCTGATTGTTTGGAGTGGAATAGATCTGCACAACACAAGAAGAATGTGAATCTAAGTGTGAGGAGGAGGAAGGGCAAGCAGACAAGAAAATGAAAGTGAAACTTTGAGCACAATACTGCAGCATAGCCACAGACAGACAAGTCTGGATCTGTTTGTGTGTACGATCTGAGGTTTATTACATTCTTTCCTTATAATGGCAGCAGGCCGTAAAAGAGACCCAGTTTGGGAATATTTTAATGAAGCTCCTTTACCTATCGGTAAGGCAGGCATGAGTCATCTTCATCACCGCACTTCTCATGATGTTGCCTCATTCGCGCCACCAGGCCTTGCATCTCTGTTGCATTGTTTGCATTTTGCACGCATGCCTGCCTTACCGATAGGCGAAGGAGCTTCATTAAAATATTCCCAAACTGGGTCTCTTTTACGGCCTGCTGCCATTATAAAGGAAAGAATGTAATAAACCTCAGATCGTACACACAAACAGATCCAGACTTGTCTGTGGCTATGCTGCAGTATTGTGCTCAAAGTTTCACTTTCATTTTCTTGTCTGCTTGCCCTTCCTCCTCCTCACACTTAGATTCACATTCTTCTTGCGTTGTGCAGATCTATTCCACTCCAAACAATCAGAAACATATTGTCTAACTTCTTGGACTTGGCACTGAAGGGGTTGATTCTGTATTCATAGGTTTGTAGAACAATAGGATTAAGGTCTTTTTCTCAACTCTGTTCATGTTGTAACATTTTTGCCGTGAAGAAGAGGCTGGGACCTCTGTGGAGTCAAATTCAGTTAGGTAGAAACTTTGATTTAAATCACTGATTTAAATCAAGCCTTACCGACTAGTGATTTAAATCGTGATTTAAATCAGTTAGATTTAAATCAAATCCACCCTGAGTGGAATCAATCATTCTTACCTATAGCGTATTTTCTACTTGAAGATTTCTCAAATGTCTTTTTTTCTATTTTGGCATTTCCATTACATTTTGACTGATGTCTAGAATCTTACTGCATCGTTATCTGGATTGATGTGTGTAATTGTTTAAATTTAAACTTTAATAAAAATTTACAGTTGTAAAAAAAAAAATAAAAATAAAAAAAATAAACATTTCAGGACATACTAACCCCTTACATGACGTCAATTTTCCAAAATTTTATGCAAACTGGGAAAATACCTAAAGAGATGATTCAGGCAACAATTATACCCCTCCCAAAACCAGGGAAAGCCCCTGATCGGACCGCCAATTTTAGGCCGATGTCATTATTGAAAACGGTCTCAAAAATCTATTCCAAAATTCTAGCTAGTAGAATCTCAGAAACAATTCCGACCTTAGTGCAAAAAGATCAAGTGGGTTTTGCTAAATCTAGACAGACCTTGGACGGCACGAGGAGAATGATCGAAATCATCCATATAGCAAGGGGGAGGCAGACCCCCTCTATCCATATAGCTGGGGGGATGCGGACCCCCTCTATCCATATAGCCGGAGGGAGGCGGACCCCCTATATCCATATAGCTGGGGGGATGCGGACCCCCTCTATCCATATAGTCGAGGGAGGGGACCCTCTCTATCCATATAGCTGGGGTTAGGGGACCCCCTCTATCCATATAGCCGGGGGGAGGCGGACCCCCTCTATCCATATAGTCGAGGGAGGGGACCCTCTCTATCCATATAGCTGGGGTTAGGGGACCCCCTCTATCCATATAGCCGGGGGGATGCGGGCCCCCTCTATCCATATAGTCGAGGGAGGGGACCCTCTATCCATAGAGCCGGGAGAGGGGACCCCTTCTATCTATATAACCAGGGGGAGGCAGACCCCCTCTAAGCTCCTTTCTTTGGATATCGAGAAGGCGTTTGATCAGGTGTATTGGGGGGGGTTGTTTGAAGTACTGTCTAAATTTGGATTTGGCGGTAATATACTCCGAACGATTGCCCCTCTATACTCTAACCCATCAGCCTCAGTTCTCATTTTGGGAATGATGTCAGAGACATTCAGTATCACTAATGGCACAATACAGGGGTGCCCACGCAGCGCTCTCCTCTAATATTCGTGCTCATAATTGAACCCTTAGCAGAAAAAAATCAGATCGCACCCTGGAATAACCGGTATTATAATTGGAAACGCGGAGCACAAAAGCAGTCTGTTTGCTGACAACATTATTTTATCCCTTATCAATCCTGAAGAATCACTCAATAGAGTAAAGGTACCGTCACACTCAGCAACTTTCCAACGATCACGACCAGCAATACGACCTGGCCGTGATCGTTGGAAAGTCCTTGTGTGGTCGCTGGAGAGCTGTCACACAGACAGCTCTCCAGCGACCAACGATGCCGAAGTCCCCGGGTAACCAGGGTAAACATCGGGTTACTAAGCGCAGGGCCGCGCTTAGTAACCCGATATTTACCCTGGTTACCATTGTAAATGTAAAAAAAAAAAAAAAAACACATACTCACATTCCGGTGCCTGTCACGTCCCCCGGCGTCCGCTTCCCTGCACTCCTCCTGCATCCTGTGTAAGCGCCGGCCGTAAAGCAGAGCGGTGACGTCATTGCTGTGCTCTGCATTACGGCCGGCCGGCGCTGACACAGGATGCAGGAGGAGTGCAGGGAAGCGGACGCCGGGGGACGTGACAGGCACCGGAATGTGAGTATGTGTTTTTTTTTTTTACATTTACAATGGTAACCAGGGTAAACATCGGGTTACTAAGCGCGGCCCTGCGCTTAGTAACCCGATATTTACCCTGGTTACCAGTGAACACATCGCTGGATCGGCGTCACACACGCCGATTCAGCGGGAGATCCAGCGACGAAATAAAGTTCTGGCCTTCTAGCTCCGACCAGCGATGTCACAGCAGGATCCTGATCGCTGCTGCGTGTCAAACACAACGATATCGCTATCCAGGACGCTGCAACGTCACGGATCGCTATCGTTATCGTTGTTAAGTTGTTCAGTGTGAAGGTACCTTTACTGAAGTGATAGACTCATTCACCCGAGTATCATATTACTAATATCCCCAAGTGCCAAATTTTAAATCTAACACCCTCCGCACCACATTCTGCAAACCTAAAAGCTAAATACCCCTTTACATGGGACAATGAAAATATAACACATCTCGAAATACAATTAGCAATCTCAGCAGAGAAAATGCTCTTACTGAATTATGAGGCTCTGAGACAAAAGATCAAAGACGACACGCTGCGTATGAAGGAACACGACATGTCCTTGCTAGGCAGAATAGCGTCCGTAAAAATGTTCATAATCCCCCAAATATTGTACGAATTCCGCTACCTCCCTATCACAGTCCCCATGAAAATACTCAAAAAATTGCACACCATCATATTAAAGTATATATTGCAGGGAAAGCAGCAGAGAGTCAAGGCAGACATATTATACATCCCAATAAAAGAGCAGACACATTATACATCCCAATAAAAGAGGGAGGACTGGGCTGCCCCTCAGTGGTGAGATACTACAGAGCAGCCATATTATACATCCCAATAACAGAGGGAGGACTGGGCTGCCCCTCAGTGGTGAGATACTAAAGAGCAGCCATATTATACATCCCAATAACAGAGAGAGGACTGGGCTGCCCCTCAGTGGTGAGATACTAAAGAGCAGCCATATTATACATCCCAATAACAGAGAGAGGACTGGGCTGCCCCTCAGTGGTGAGATACTAAAGAGCAGCCATATTATACATCCCAATAACAGAGAGAGGACTGGGCTGCCCCTCAGTGGTGAGATACTATAGAGCAGCCATATTATATATCCCAATAACAGAAGGAGGACTGGGCTGCCCCTCAGTGGTGAGATACTACAGAGCAGCCATATTATACATCCCAATAAAAAAAGGAGGACTGGGCTGCCCCTCAGCGGTGAGATACTAAAGAGCAGCCATATTATGCATCCCAAGAAAAGGAGGACAGGGCTGCCCCTCAGTGGTAAGATACTATAGAGCAGCCATATTATACATCCCAATAACAGAGGGAGGACTGGGCTGCCCCTCAGTGGTGAGATGCTATAGAGCAGCCATATTATACATCCCAATAACAGAAGGAGGACAGGGCTGCCCCTCAGTGGTGAGATGCTATAGAGCAGCCATATTATACATCCCAATAACAGAAGGAGGACAGGGCTGCCCCTCAGTGGTGAGATACTATAGAGCAGCCATATTATACATCCCAATAACAGAGGGAGGACAGGGCTGCCCCTCAGTGGTGAGATACTAAAGAGCAGCCATATTATACATCCCAATAACAGAGGGAGGACAGGGCTGCCCCTCAGTGGTGAGATGCTATAGAGCAGCCATATTATACATCCCAATAACAGAGGGAGGACAGGGCTGCCCCTCAGTGGTGAGATGCTATAGAGCAGCCATATTATACATCCCAATAACAGAAGGAGGACTGGGCTGCCCCTCAGTGGTGAGATACTATAGAGCAGCCATATTATACATCCCAATAACAGAGGGAGGACTGGGCTGCCCCTCTGTGGTGAGATATTATAGAGCAGCCATATTATATATCCCAATAACAGAAGGAGGACTGGGCTGCCCCTCAGTGGTGAGATACTACAGAGCAGCCATATTATACATCCCAATAACAGAGGGAGGACTGGGCTGCCCCTCAGTGGTGAGATACTAAAGAGCAGCCATATTATACATCCCAATAACAGAGAGAGGACTGGGCTGCCCCTCAGTGGTGAGATACTATAGAGCAGCCATATTATATTTATTCGGACTCCCATGACAGCACTACGAGAGAGGGGATCCGCCCTTCAGGAACAGGAAACCTACAGATACAAAAGGGCGGCACCTCTCCCCCTGCATCAGTTGGTTTCCTGTTCCTGGAGGGACAGGATCCTACAGATTTCATCTCGTAAGGAGCCCAGGCCGGCCGGTCGAATCTGGTAGCGGGGGGGTCTCCTACCTCGACCGGTGCGGAAAGTCCTGGAGACGCCACGGTGGTCCAGGCTGGACTGCACGTCAGTGGCGTTGGCAGCAGGGAGCAGGGTCCGGAGGATTCCTTGTCTCCGGAAGCCGGCGTTGGTAAGTTCATTTCCCCCCCCTGAGCAGACGGCGGCAGTGAGGTGCGGTGGTGTGGTTGCGGCGTCGGAAGTGGGCGCCGTCCAGAGCACTGCTGGGCATTCCCGGCGTCCTGCATCGCTCACTGAGCGTTTCCGGAACGCTGGGGCGCCGGGGGTGGAGCCGGCAGGCGCTTCCGGTTTGCGGGTTGACTGCGCATGCGCGGTCTTTCCAAGATGGCGGCGCCCATGGTCCGGTCGCCGGTTCTTCTGTACTACCATCGCTAACCTCCCAGCTGCAGCCTGATCATCAGGAACCAATGGGGACACGCCAGATGGCCTGCTGACCGGAATACAGGGGGATATAAGCAGGTGTTGGCGATAGAACCCTGCTTTTGGCCACAGCTTCATCATGGCAGATGATGGTGAGCAGCAGCCTCAACTTCTGGATAAAGTACGGCAGGAAGCCGTGGGAAAGGATATCAGAAGTGACCAGTCCAGCCGTAAAAGCTCGTCCAGGCAAGGATCTAGAGCTTCGACTGGCAAGGAGCCCCCTCGTGTTCCGGTACCTTTCTCTTTCACGTACACTGGTAAGTGATCTACGTGAATGTTCACTCAGTGACGCGGGCCCCTTATACTTTGTCATTCTAGGGGAAGAGAAGTGCAAAGTCGAAACATAAGGAGTGTGCCCTATGTGAAGTTCCCTTACCAGATTCCTACCCTAAAAAATTGTGTGCCTCCTGTATACAACAGACGGTGAGGTTTACAGGAGTGGAAGAGTTGAGTGACATCAGGCTAGATAGATGGTATCTCCCTTATTGTCCTCCCCTAGGTAGCGGAAGAATCTGCTTCTACGGCTAATCTGCGTGAGATGATCCGTACAGAAGTAAGGGAATCCCTGCGGTCTATGTCCCAGGCGGGAAGTTCAAAACAGAGAGCCTCGGTGATCTCTGATTCGTCAGAGGAAGATAAAGAGGAAGGTTCTTATCGCTCAAATCTCTCTTCCTCGTCATCAGAAGAGGAATCTGGCCGATTCTGTCTGCCTCTGGACCGGGTGGATAAGTTAGTCAAGTCGGTCAGAGGTACGATGGGCCTAGAAGAGCCTAAGACTCAGCTTTCCCGTCAGGAGCTAATGTTCAGCGGCTTGGAACACAAGAAACGCAGATCCTTCCCGGTGATTGATAAGATTCAAGACCTGATTCTCCGGGAATGGAAAAAACCGGAGAAGAAAGGTTCTTTGCCACCGGCTTTAAAGCGCAGGTATCCCTTTGAAGATACGGATGTGGATACCTGGGACAAGGCCCCTAAATTAGATGCGGCGGTGGCGAAGGCATCTAAGAAAGCAGCTTTACCTTTCGAGGACATGGGGTCCCTTAAAGACCCTCTTGACAGGAAGGCGGAGATCTTCCTTAAGGGTACGTGGGAGATGGCAGCCGGATCCTTGAGGCCAGCAGTGGCTGCGACTTGTACAGCCAGATCCCTAATGGTCTGGTTGGAACAGTTGGAATCCCAGCTTAAAGAAGGCGCCTCCAGGAATTCTATTCTAGGTGCGCTTCCAGTGATTCAGGATGCTGCGGCTTTCTTGTCGGACGCGTCGGTGGACTCGGTCAGAATGGCGGCCAGAGCAGCAGGACTCTCCAACGCGGCTCGTAGAGCCTTATGGTTGAAGTGTTGGTCGGGGGATATCCAGTCAAGATCCAAATTATGCGCTATCCCATGTAAAGGGGAATATCTCTTTGGGCCAACCTTGGATGAGCTGCTCGAAAAGGCTGGAGATGATAAGAAGAAATTTCCTAATTTGTCATCAGCTTCTTACCGGCGTCCATTTAACAGAAGGAGATTTGGTCGTGGAAGGAAGCGCGCATCCTCACCCTCTAGAGAAAATTTTAGATGGGAGGATAGACGCAGGAGAGGTACGGGTTACATGTTTCGCCGTTCCTCAAAAGAACGTAAGAAACCAGACCAATGACTAGCAATCCCTGTGGGAGGGAGATTGTCAACCTTCTCTTCCGCTTGGACTAACATCACGAATAGTGTCTGGGTCCGAGGTATTGTATCGGAAGGCCTAAAATTGGAATTTGTTCATTGGCCTCGGGATAAGTTTATGTTAACCCCCTTGCGTTCCTCCACTATTGAGCAGACGGCCTTAGAGTCAGAGGTCATGACTTTATGCCGTAAAAATGTACTGATTGAGGTTCCGGAGTCAGAGAGAGGAAGAGGATTCTACTCTCCTCTTTTTTTGATTCAAAAACCAGACAAGTCGTTCAGGACTATTATCAATCTTAAATCCCTTAATGAATACCTGGTTAATAACACGTTTAAAATGGAGTCAATCAGTTCTGCAATAAAGATGTTGTTTAAACACTGCTTCATGGTAGTTGTGGACTTAAAGGATGCATACTATCATGTTCCTATCCACGAAAACTTCCAGAAGTTTCTACGTGTGGCGGTGTCTATGGGAGGTATTGTTCGCCATTTTCAATTTAGAGCCCTTCCCTTCGGCCTCTCAACGTCTCCCCGGGTATTTACTAAAGTAGTTGCGGAGGTTATGGCGCACTTACGTGAATCCGATATTCTCATTGTTCCTTATCTGGATGATTTCCTAATAGTGGGGAACTCAGTAGACCATTGCCTGGCTCAGGTTAAAACAGCTATATTTAAACTGGAAAATCTGGGCTGGATCATAAATTATGATAAATCCCGATTGCAACCCCTAAAGACCCAGAGGTTCCTAGGGCTGCTGTTAAATTCCGAGTCCCAACAATGCTGTCTTCCGCCTGATAAATTGCTTCATATCCAACAACAGGTGTTAAAAGCAATTAATAAACCATCCATGACCCTTAGACAGGCTATGTCTTTGTTAGGTTCCCTAACTTCCTGTATCCCCGCCGTCCGTTGGGCCCAGTTCCACTCCAGGCCTTTACAGTTTGACGTACTACATTATGATAGGGTCTTACAGGGTTCCTTGCAGGGTCAGATGACATTGAGTCCAGGGGTTCTTACATCTCTTAGATGGTGGCTAGAGGAAGACAATCTGTCAGCAGGAGTTCCCTGGGTGACTCAGGTGACTCGGGTAATCACAACAGACGCCAGCCCCACGGGGTGGGGGGCACACATGGGTGACGTGGTAGTCCAGGGTCTATGGGACCCCCAAATGTCAGCCTCTTCCAATCAGAAGGAGTTGATGGCAATTGAATTCTCAATTAAGGAACTCCTCGTGTATCTACAGGGTCACCATGTCAAAATCCTCTCCGACAACCAGGTGGCAGTGGCCTACGTGAATCACCAAGGTGGAACACGCTCCGAGTTCCTGATGGAAATAGCGGACCGCCTGCTCCGGATAGCGGAAGACCATTTTCTATCTTTAACAGCAGTGCATATAAAAGGGAAGGAAAATATAAGGGCGGACTTTCTAAGTCGAAACACCTTAAGACAAGGAGAATGGTCTCTGAACTCAAAAATCTTCAACCAAATTGTCCGCAGGTGGGGTCATCCAGAGGTGGACTTATTTGCCAGCAAGGACAACAGAAAAACGAAAATATTCTGTTCCTTGAATCCCAGGGAATATCCGCTGGCAGTGGATGCCTTCCTGATCAGATGGGATTTCCGGTTGGCTTATGCGTTCCCCCCGCTAAACCTGTTGCCTCTGGTGGTCAGAAAGATAAGGGAGGATCAAGCGAGAATCATACTGATCGCTCCGTTCTGGCCCCGAAGAGCTTGGTTCTCCTGGCTCAGGACCATGTCGGTGGAAGACCCCTGGGTACTGCCGGACATCCCGGACCTACTTCATCAAGGTCCGATCAACCATCCACAAGTGAAGGGTCTCCATTTGACGGCATGGTCTTTGAGAGGTCACTGTTAAAAAACAGAGGATTTTCTCCAAATCTCATTGATACCCTTATGAAGAGTAGAAAACTCATAACAACTAAGATCTACTCTAGAACTTGGAGGAAGTTTCTGGCCTCTTCAAATTTTAATATCGAAGAGGGTTTACCAATTAACCAGATTCTAGAATTCCTGCAGAGAGGGCTAGAGCTAAATCTATCCACGAGTACGCTAAAAGTACAAGTCTCAGCCCTAGGGGCCCTATTTTCTTGTAACATTGCTGGTAATTATTGGGTATCAAGGTTCATCAAAGCAGCTAGTAGGTCCAGACCTATACACAGGAATAGGTCAATGCCTTGGGATCTCAATCTAGTCCTCTCTGCTTTGACTAAAGAACCGTTTGAGCCTTTACATTCAGCCTCACTTAAATTACTATCCCTCAAAACAGCATTTTTGGTGGCAATTACATCTGCTCGTAGGGTAGGAGACATACAGGCTCTTTCTAGGCTGTCCCCCTATACAGAGTTTCTACAGGACAGAGTAGTCCTCAGACCAGATCCAGCTTATTTACCTAAAGTGGTCTCAGATTTTCATAGATCTCAGGAGATAGTTCTACCATCATTTCTCCCTAATCCTTCTAATTCCAAAGAACAGTTACTCCATACGTTAGATGTTAGGAGATGTCTCTTAGAATATATTTCAGTCACTGATGCTTGGAAGAGAGAGGAGGCTTTGTTTCTATCCTTCCAAGGTCCCAGGAAAGGTCTTAGAGTGTCAAAGTGCACGTTAGCGAAGTGGATTAGGGAGGCTATCTCTCTGGCTTATACTGCAGGTGGAGGTCCTGTTCCGCAGAATCTGAGGGCACATTCCACCCGGGCCATGGCTACATCCTGGGCTGAAAGATCTGGAGTTTCCATCGACCAGATATGTAAGGCGGCTACGTGGTCATCCCCTTCCACCTTTTTCAAGCACTATAGGTTGGACTTGGGGTTCTCTTCTGATCTCACCTTCGGGTTAAGGGTGCTACAGGCTATAGTCCCTCCCTAAGGTAGTTTACATCTCTGTAATTCTCTCGTAGTGCTGTCATGGGAGTCCGAATAAAGCATTAAGCTACTTACTGGTAGCAGCATTTTTCGGAGGCCCATGACAGCACCCTTAGTTCCCTCCCTATTCACGTGGGGGTTGCACTTCCTATAATGTATATAATGAGATAGATAGATCTCACGTGTGGTATATAGTTCAATATGATGGATTATTTTTGTACATAAACTGTATATAATGTATGTTTGTGTGCTACTAACCGCGGTAGTCCTCTCAGGCTCTAATATACAACTGATGCAGGGGGAGAGGTGCCGCCCTTTTGTATCTGTAGGTTTCCTGTTCCTGAAGGGCGGATCCCCTCTCTCGTAGTGCTGTCATGGGCCTCCGAAAAATGCTGCTACCAGTAAGTAGCTTAATGCTATCCCAATAACAGAAGGAGGACTGGGCTGCCCCTCAGTGGTGAGATACTATAGAGCAGCCATATTATATATCCCAATAACAGAAGGAGGACTGGGCTGCCCCTCAGTGGTGAGATACTACAGAGCAGCCATATTATACATCCCAATAACAGAGGGAGGACAGGGCTGCCCCTCAGTGGTGAGATACTAAAGAGCAGCCATATTATACATCCCAATAACAGAGGGAGGACAGGGCTGCCCCTCAGTGGTGAGATACTATAGAGCAGCCATATTATATATCCCAATAACAGGAGGAGGACTGGGCTGCCCCTCAGTGGTGAGATACTAAAGAGCAGCCATATTATATATCCCAATTACAGAGGGAGGACTGGGCTGCCCCTCAGTGGTGAGATACTATAGAGCAGCCATATTATACATCCCAATAACAGAGAGAGGACTGGGCTGCCCCTCAGTGGTGAGATACTACAGAGCAGCCATATTATATATCCCAATAACAGGAGGAGAACTGGGCTGCCCCTCAGTGGTGAGATGCTACAGAGCAGCCATATTATACATCCCAATAAAAAAAGGAGGACTGGGCTGCCCCTCAGCGGTGAGATACTAAAGAGCAGCCATATTATGCATCCCAAGAAAAGGAGGACAGGGCTGCCCCTCAGTGGTAAGATACTATAGAGCAGCCATATTATACATCCCAATAACAGAGGGAGGACTGGGCTGCCCCTCAGTGGTGAGATGCTATAGAGCAGCCATATTATACATCCCAATAACAGAAGGAGGACAGGGCTGCCCCTCAGTGGTGAGATGCTATAGAGCAGCCATATTATACATCCCAATAACAGAAGGAGGACAGGGCTGCCCCTCAGTGGTGAGATACTATAGAGCAGCCATATTATACATCCCAATAACAGAGGGAGGACAGGGCTGCCCCTCAGTGGTGAGATACTAAAGAGCAGCCATATTATACATCCCAATAACAGAGGGAGGACAGGGCTGCCCCTCAGTGGTGAGATGCTATAGAGCAGCCATATTATACATCCCAATAACAGAGGGAGGACAGGGCTGCCCCTCAGTGGTGAGATGCTATAGAGCAGCCATATTATACATCCCAATAACAGAAGGAGGACTGGGCTGCCCCTCAGTGGTGAGATACTATAGAGCAGCCATATTATACATCCCAATAACAGAGGGAGGACTGGGCTGCCCCTCTGTGGTGAGATATTATAGAGCAGCCATATTATATATCCCAATAACAGAAGGAGGACTGGGCTGCCCCTCAGTGGTGAGATATTATAGAGCAGCCCTATTATACATCCCAATAACAGAGAGAGGACTGGGCTGCCCCTCAGTGGTGAGATACTAAAGAGCAGCCATATTATACATCCCAATAACAGAAGGAGGACTGGGCTGCCCCTCAGTGGTGAGATACTATAGAGCAGCCATATTATATATCCCAATAACAGAAGGAGGACTGGGCTGCCCCTCAGTGGTGAGATATTATAGAGCAGCCCTATTATACATCCCAATAACAGAGAGAGGACTGGGCTGCCCCTCAGTGGTGAGATACTACAGAGCAGCCATATTATACATCCCAATAACAGAGGGAGGACTGGGCTGCCCCTCAGTGGTGAGATACTATAGAGCAGCCATATTATATATCCCAATAACAGAAGGAGGACTGGGCTGCCCCTCAGTGGTGAGATACTATAGAGCAGCCATATTATATATCCCAATAACAGAAGGAGGACTGGGCTGCCCCTCAGTGGTGAGATACTACAGAGCAGCCATATTATACATCCCAATAACAGAGGGAGGACAGGGCTGCCCCTCAGTGGTGAGATACTATAGAGCAGCCATATTATATATCCCAATAACAGGAGGAGGACTGGGCTGCCCCTCAGTGGTGAGATACTAAAGAGCAGCCATATTATACATCCCAATAACAGAGGGAGGACAGGGCTGCCCCTCAGTGGTGAGATACTATAGAGCAGCCATATTATATATCCCAATAACAGGAGGAGGACTGGGCTGCCCCTCAGTGGTGAGATACTAAAGAGCAGCCATATTATATATCCCAATTACAGAGGGAGGACTGGGCTGCCCCTCAGTGGTGAGATACTATAGAGCAGCCATATTATACATCCCAATAACAGAGAGAGGACTGGGCTGCCCCTCAGTGGTGAGATACTAAAGAGCAGCCATATTATACATCCCAATAACAGAGGGAGGACTGGGCTGCCCCTCAGTGGTGAGATACTATAGAGCAGCCATATTATACATCCCAATAACAGAGAGAGGACTGGGCTGCCCCTCAGTGGTGAGATACTATAGAGCAGCCATATTATACATCCCAATTACAGAGGGAGGACAGGGCTGCCCCTCAGTGGTGAGATACTATAGAGCAGACGTATTTGAACAACTAAGGTTGATGTGGAATGATAAAGATGACAGACATTGGATAGGAACTGAAAAACATCTGCTAAAATCCCCCAATGTTGCATCGTTCTTCTATTAGATGCAGATTGGGATAAGTGTGTGAAATATCTGCGCTGCTGAATCACTAAAATTCCAGAGATTATTAGTACATGTGGCTTTATTATTCTACGCGTTTCAGAGTTCAAGAGTCCTCCATCAGGAAGCACCACAGGAACATGTTCTTGTGGTGCTTCCTGATGAAGGACTCTTGAACTCTGAAACGCGTAGAATAATAAAGCCACATGTGCTAATAATCTCTGGAATTTTAGTGATTCAGCAGCGCAGATATTTCACACACTTATCCCAATCTGCATCTAAACGACTGGTCTCTCCTGGACTTGTGGATCTGCTGCAGCGAATCTTTTCAATGCTTCAACTTAACCATATCTGGTGAGCGCAATCCCATGGATTAACCTTCTCAAGTAAGACACTATTTGCGCCCTTTCCTTCAACAGTGTTTATATCGTTCTTCTATTCACATATCATTGCCGGGTGATTGTGTCTGCCGCCAACGGTGGAGGCAGCACTGGGGTGTGGAGCATACTGATCAATAAACTGCACACTATTAATTTGGTGCTCTCTTACGCCCCCCATCATTTCCTCTTCTGGCAGGTGACATCACACGACCACAGCAGTCACACCGCAGAGGCTGCAGGGGTGCGGACGAACATCAGGGGGTCAGAAGACGAGTCCTTATGTTAACCTAAAGGCCATGATGGGCTCATTTCCTAAAAAGAAACAGTTTGGACAACTCATTTGTCTATGGCGGAGAATACACACTACAGAAGAAGTTCAGCAACCCTTCAGGTATAATCCACAGATGACTTATAACCACCGAGCTTTCTATAAATGACTTGTTTATTCTTTAAAGGTCCCTGGCAGAGTCCTTCACTCACCATCGCAGGTTTCGGAAGTTCCTTCGCCTTCTTGTCTTTCTTTTTTTCCTTCTTCTTTTTCTTCTCTCGCTTCTTTACGCCACTTTGGCTTTGCAGCTTTGCTCGCTCCTCTGTGACCAGCTCTCTGTAATGTTCATCTATTGGATGGTCCCACGTGGACTGGCCGGTGGCAAAGTTGAAATAATAGATGTCGCCGGTGACATCCTGGCTGCAAGACAAACAAGAGGGCACGGTCTGCGGAGAGCTGGTAACTCGCCTCGTAGGACTGTAGGCTTTACAGCAGGCATTATAGTAGTTATCTGGTGAAAACAAGTGATCACCTTCCACAGGACGAGTGATAACAATAATTGGTGGGGGTCCGACCACTGGGAACTTGCAAGTGGAACTTTTTAAAATTGCACTATTACGCCGCCGTTCCATTCATTCTCTGCGCTCGGCTATTTCCGTCAAAGAATAAATGAAGCGACGGTCAGGGGCCTTACATTTTGTAATGGGGATAAAAGTTCTTGGTCAGGGCGAAAATTCCCTAATCTGCCGATTGGTGCGGGGTTCAGAGATGAGACCCACCAACCAGAAAGTTATCACAGCTTTAACCAGGAAACTTTTGCTGACTGTTTCCAATCATAACCAAATATCTGTCAATGCAACTCAATACAGACGCAGACGGTAGCTCTATCACCCCGACCTCTCCAAAAACACGCACGCTCGGATTGACCAATCATACATGTGTGTTTCAGTGGGTAGAAGCAGGCAAGTCACTGGCAGACACTTCTGGCGGCGACTCCCTGCCTAGCACAAAATAAAGCAGGACGACTAATGGTCGATTGCACATGTCCGATCTCAAAATGCTGGTTACATTGTTCTTCCGGAGATAAGCAGCCGGCCGACGGGTCAGTCGGGGGCACGGAAGAGCTCCTCTATGGGAGAGTCGGCTGTCTGCAGAACGATCAGTCGCAGCACCATTCAGCCGACAGCCATCAATCGTGTATGGTCGGCATTAGACTTATTTTTTTTTCTGAGCGATTCCCCCACTAGGGCTCGATGTGAGGTGTGGCGTGACTTTTCCCTTACCATGGCTTCCAATCTGGAGGTAAAGGAGCAACAATCCCTTCCCGAGCCAACCACATCAGTTCAGCTTCAGCGTCTGGATCGATCCCTATCATCCTGGCGTACTCCTGAATTTCTAAAAAATAAATGTAAAAAGAGACAATATCAGAACTGCAAAAATACAATCCTGCAAAGTGACAGCTTCACACTAAGTAAAGGTTAGTAACGTCAGCCCTAATGACGGCGGTCGCCAGGATGCAATCTGGCTGAACAATGCGCCAGAACGACTTACACAGCGGGAACATGTCGTGATTGATTCTATATGTCCTGCATTACAAAATAAGGATGTGTTGGGGTTGGACGATCATTATGGCAGCTGCATTAAACTGGTGACTGTCTGTTCCACATGCTTTGCATAAATCAATAGTACGAGTAAACATAAGAAGCTTTGCAATGCATCTTATCAGAGAAATTTGCTTCTTTCTCCACTTATAAGCCACTTCCCCTCCTCCCTATAACTCACTCTAAAAAACAGCTACAATCCATTTGCTCAAGACAAAATATTCTGCAGGTAGCAGATTTCAGCTGCTATTTTAAGTCTATGGAGAGGGGAGGAGCACAGTGACGCTCCAAGTAAGAGATAATGCTGCATCTTTTAAGTAAGAGTTTCAGTGCTGGATTCACAGCAACACTACTCAGTAGACCTGCTGTACTGCTTCTAAACAGGTCATACATAGCGAATAGTCCTAGTTTACTAGTCCTCTAGTGATAATCTGGTTATCTGTAGCACGTCGCCTACCATGCTCTTGAGGAATGTAGCTTTCATCATGGTCTTCCTCCAGGATCAGCTGATCCCCCATTCGAGCTGCAGGAATAGCCAACATGTTGGAGCTTGACGCACGCAGGCCTATGGAGGGAAACCAGTTAGCAATCGCAAGATTCAACTCTCCAAGCCGAGGACCCACCTCTATGGAGGTCTATATACCCTAATCCAGCAGATGGACAGTATGAAACCACAAGTAAAAGGGTTATCCTACCAATAGTATTTATTACCTATGTATGATCGCGGAAGGTCCAACTGATATGACGATTGATTGAAAAGAGTGGTAATGTGCATGTATGATCACAACTTCTATAGACGGTGATGGAACAGTGATCAAGCATGTACAGCACTTGTACTGTCACATATGGGAGCTGTGATAATGGACGCGCAGCCCCTGTACTGTCACATACGAGAGCAGTGGTCATGCATGTGCAGCACCTCTACTGTCATGTATGGGAGCAGCAGTCATGTGTGTGAAGCACCTCTACTGTCACGTATGAGAGCAGCGGTCACGCGTGTGCAGCACCTCCACTGTCACGTATGGGAGCAAAAGTGATGCGTGTGCAGCACCTCTACTGTCACGTATGGGAGCAAAGGTCATGCGTGTGCAGCACCTCTACTGTCACATATGGGAGTAGTGGTCATACGTGTGCTGCACCTTTACTGTTACAAATGGGAGCAGTGGTCATGCGCGTGCAGCACCTCTACTGTCACATATGGGAGTAGTGGTCATACGTGTGCTGCACCTCTACTGTCACATATGGGAGCAGTGGTCATGCGCGTGCAGCACCTCTACTGTCACATATGGGAGCAGCGGCCACGATGCGCGTGCAGCACCTCGACTGTCACGTATGGGTGCAACAGTCATGTGTGCAGAAAATCTACAGTCACATATGGGAGAAGTGGTCATCCATGTGCAGCACTTCTACTGTCACGTATGGGATTATTGAACACAGTCTGAGAACAAATTTTATAGCACAAACGTCACAACAATGCTAAATACACACAACCACTTCCATCAAATGTAGGAAAGACGATAAATGCAATGATAAAACATAATAGATTTTTATTGAATATATTTAAAAATAGTTTAAAAATACCAAATCAAGCTACTTGGAGTCACAAAAAGAAGAACACATAGGAGACAGGGCCTATATACAATGTCGCAAATAATGTTACAGGTATGACCAAGGGTAAATTAATGTCACAAACAGATCATACATATATATACCTGTATATGAAATGAAATGCCCTCTATGCAATCAATCGCTGGGTAAAGTAACACCCAACCAAATGTTGAAGAAAAAGTGCCTAGTGCGTAGTGCAGTCAAAAAGGGAGGGGCATACATACATATAAGGTATCATAATTTAAATGTCATAATGACAAAACAAATCTCCAAAAAAAAAAAAAAATCTCCAAAAAATCAGTAGTCACAAAATAATATAGTAAGTCCTCTGCATTAGTGGGTAATGAATAGAGCGCAGACTAAAAATGATGATAGACTACTGCACGCTTTGCAAAGTGCTTTGTGCAATGAAAGTTAAATAGCCACACGTTGTGTGCTGAAGAGATAATGCAGATACCCGTAATAAGATGTAAAGAGTGCGTACTGAACTCACTAATGACCGCAGAAGGTACAACTAAAAGAGGACTATAACACTATAGGAGAGAAATGTATCGTCATACCTGAATATAAAAGAAGGAGAGAGGTCCCGGTCGGCTATGTGCTCTCACCCCGACAGCGCCGTTTCGCTAATGCTTCCTCTATGGGGGCGTAACTTTACATGGCAGGGATAGTGTCTAAAATACCGGCGGTAAACTGAAACCGCGGATTTCATTGGTGGGCACAAGTGGGCGCTTCTAATCTATTAAGCGTCTAGCCCGGCAAAAAAAGTGACTTCCGGTCTCCGCGCTGGAACGCAGGCTGAGACGCATCTGGAACCTCATGCGCAGGACCGGAAGTCAGGGCTGGCTCATAGGGCAGAAGCGCACCTCCCATCAATGAATATTGCACAAAACAACGAATCTAAGTGTAAGAAAGGGAAGTGCCTAACAGAAGGGGGACGTGCAAACACAGTGTCCTAGGTTATGTACCTAATAATGAAGTGTATGAATGTGTGATCAAAGGAAATGTTACTGAGCATTATACAAAATAATAACAACAGTGAAATAAATAAACAAACAATATATAATTAAATGTAATATTCATTGATAATAATGTGCACATCATCCTTACCAAGAATGTTATATTAAATTAAACGCACATGTGCCAAAACAAGGAAAAAAGGCACAAAATAGTGAATAATATAAAAAAGTATATAAAAAACAAAAATACAAATAAACAGAGTGGACATGTATTCATAATGGACAACAAATATACATGGGAAAAAATTGTATATACATTAATAAATATACACTTACACCACAATAAATATGAGTATATACACATATACACCATGAATAATGATGAAAAATAATAAGAAAAAAAGAAAAAAAGACTGAAAATAAATGACAAATAAAAATAAAAATAATAATAATAAAAAAAATTAAAAAAAACTACGCACTAGGCACTTTTTCTTCAACATTTGGTTGGGTTTTACTTTACCCAGCGATTGATTGCATAGAGGGCATTTCATTTCATATACAGGTATATATATGTGCTGTATGATCTGTTTGTGACATTAATTTACCCTTGCAGGTAAAGAAGCTGCGGAGACACCATCACGTGTTTCTCGACGCAAGCAGTGAATAGCCAGGCCTTTCCCCGGGAAGGAACAACCACGGGAAGGGCAGCATCCTATGAAGGAAAGCCACCTATGCCAAGCATGGTATCCATCCACAGACAGCTGTTTCGGGGTGTTTGCCCCTCATCAGTGTGGAGTAGGAATCTGGCTATTAGGAGCAGTGCCTAGTAAAAAGGCTATAAAGGCACAGATGATTGGCCTCGGGGAGACCAAAACATCCAACACTGCGGAGACACCATCACGTGTTTCTCAACGCAGTGATTCCAGAACACTGCCCCCATCCCTTATGGGAAATATGCAGATGCAGGTAAAGAAGCTGCGGAGACACCATCACGTGTTTCTCGACGCAAGCAGTGAATAGCCAGGCCTTTCCCCGGGAAGGAACAACCACGGGAAGGCCAATCATCTGTGCCACACTGATGAGGGGCAAACACCCCGAAACAGCTGTCTGTGGATGGATACCATGCTTGGCATAGGTGGCTTTCCTTCATAGGATGCTGCCCTTCCCGTGGTTGTTCCTTCCCGGGGAAAGGCCTGGCTATTCACTGCTTGCGTCGAGAAACACGTGATGGTGTCTCCGCAGCTTCTTTACATGCATCTGCATATTTCCCATAAGGGATGGGGGCAGTGTTCTGGAATCACTGCGTTGAGAAACACGTGATGGTGTCTCCGCAGTGTTGGATGTTTTGGTCTCCCCGAGGCCAATCATCTGTGCCTTTATATTAATTTACCCTTGGTCATACCTGTAACATTATTTGCGACATTGTATATAGGCCCTGTCTCCTATGTGTTCTTCTTTTTGTGACTCCAGTAGCTTGATTTGGTATTTTTAAACTATTTTTAAATATATTCAATAAAAATCTATTATGTTTTATCGTTGCATTTATCGTCTTTCCTACACTTGATGGAAGTGGTGGTGTTGTCACGTATGGGAGCAGCGGCCATGCATGTGCAGCACCTCTACTGTCACACACGGGAAAAGTGGTCATGCAGGTGCAGCACCTCTACTGTCATGTACGGAACACCACTCCATGTTCTTGAGGTCATTAAGGGAGTTCCAAGTAGGATAACCGCTGTAAAAGGTTATACAATGAAAATACACTTTATGAGACATCATAGGACTGGCTTTTCTCTTAAAGGGAACCTGTCAACTCCAAAATCGAAGACGAGCTAAGCCCACCGGCATCAGGGGCTTATCTACAGCATTCTGTAATGCATTCTGGAATGCTGTAGATAAGCCCCTGATGTATCCTGAAAGATGAGAAAAAGAGGTTAGATTATACTCACCTGGGCGGGCGGTTGAGCAGTATTTTGTGTGGATTGTTTTTGTGCACAGTGTCTTTACTGCTTTTTTTCTGTGCAGACACAATGCAGCATTTTACAGGAGCAGCGAAACAAACTGGATTTCTGAAATCTCATTCACATGGTGCAATTTGTTCCCTTGCGCTTTTTAGCCGCCGTACATTTCTCTTTGAAAATCGCAAGCGTGTTACCGTAATTATTTCATTCTTCCAGCGTTTGCTGTATTTTTTTTTACCCATTCAATGGAATACATCAAAAAGGCACAAAAAAAAAACAAGCAAAATGTACGCAGCGTTTTTTCCACCTAATGCACTGCATTGTTTCATGTGGATGTGAACATACCTGTACTGTGCCAGCTAAGTAGATGACAATTCTCCAAGTTTCATGTACACATGGCAGATATTTTCTAGGAGTAAATTAATCTGCGGATTTTTCCCAATTCCACAGGTCAATGTTTGTGTGGATTTCAGCAGCTGCTGTACAAAGTGTGAAATCTTCAACAAATTCCCAAAATCGGCAGCAAGTGCATATTTTGCATTCTTTTCATATACGCTGCTGAAAAATCCTCACAAAATAAACAATGTTTGTATTTAGCCTATGAGTATGCTCGCATGTTGCAAACTTGCAATAGATTGTCCGCAGCGCAATGCAGCAAAAGTTAAACAGGTGAGAATCTGACAAAACACCATCTACACCTCGTAGAAAATCACTGCGCTAAACATCTGCAGCAAGTAACATCCTGCAATGCAAAGGATGACATCGGCAACAAATCTGCAACAAAATCAGCCACAAATATACGCAAGGATTTCCCCAGCCAACAAGCAGAGATTTTTCTTTATACCACAATTAGGACAACCCCTCTAAGTATAAGCTAATTTAGCAAGTTATTAAAAATCCGCAGGAGAGGAGACAACTGGCTGATCGCAGATGATCCCAACTGATGAGAACTCGGCAAATCCCAAGTGTCAGAAAGACCAAGGATTAAGGACGGGCGCAGCGTCAGACATCTGTCCGTCTCACGGGAAGGACACTTATTATATGTGGTCACTGACACAACCGTTGTATTGTACTGCCACCTAGACACATTTTACAAAAAGAAAGAGGAAAGGAGAAGGAGGAAGAAGAGGAAGAAAAAAAAAAGAAGAAAACAGAAGAAGGAAGAAGAAGGAGGAAGAAAAAAGAAGGAAGAAACTGAAGGAGGAAGAAGAGAAGGAGGAAGAAGAAGAGAAGGAGGAAGTGAAGGAGGAAAAAGAAGGAAGAAGGAGGAGGACACTGTGTTATATGTGGTCACAGACACAACCGTGGTATTGTACTGCCACCTAGTCACATTTTACAAAAAGAAAGAGGAAAGGAGAAGGAGGAAGAAGAGGAAGAAAAAAAAAAGAAGAAAACAGAAGAAGGAAGAAGAAGGAGGAAGAAAAAAGAAGGAAGAAACTGAAGGAGGAAGAAGAGGAGGAAGAAGAAGAGAAGGAGGAAGTGAAGGAGGAAAAAGAAGGAAGAAGGAGGAGGACACTGTGTTATATGTGGTCACAGACACAACCGTGGTATTGTACTGCCACCTAGTCACATTTTACAAAAAGAAAGAGGAAAGGAGAAGGAGGAAGAAGAGGAAGAAAAAAAGAAGAAAACAGAAGAAGGAAGAAGAAGGAGGAAGAAAAAAGAAGGAAGAAACTGAAGGAGGAAGAAGAGAAGGAGGAAGAAGAAGAGAAGGAGGAAGTGAAGGAGGAAAAAGAAGGAAGAAGGAGGAGGAAGTAGAAGGAGGAGAAGCAAGAAGATAAGGAGAAAGAGAAAAAAAAAAAGCAGAAGAAGGGGACAAAGAGGAAGAATCATCTCCAGCTGGACAGAAACCATTATTGTACAGCCACGTAGTCATACTTTAAAAAAGGAAAGAGAAGAAAGGAGAAGGTGAGGAGGAAGAAGAATGACAGACAGAAAAGAAAGAAGAAGAGGAGGAAAAGGAAGGAGGAGGAGGAGGAAAAGGAAGGAGGAGGAGGAAAAGGAAGGAGGAGGAAAAGGAAGGAGGAGAACGAGGAGGAAAAGGAAGGAGGAGAAGGAAGGAGGAGAAGGAAGGAGGAAAAGGAAGGAGGAAAAGGAAGGAGGAAAAGGAAGGAGGAAAAGGAAGGAGGAAAAGGAAGGAGGAAAAGGAAGGAGGAAAAGGAAGGAGGAAAAGGAAGGAGGAAAAGGAAGGAGGAAAAGGAAGGAGGAAAAGGAAGGAGGAAAAGGAAGGAGGAGAAGGAGGAGGAGGAGAAGGAAGGAGGAGAAGGAAGGAGGAGAAGGAAGGAGGAAAAGGAAGGAGGAAAAGGAAGGAGGAAAAGGAAGGAGGAAAAGGAAGGAGGAAAAGGAAGGAGGGGAAGGAGGAAAAGGAAGGAGGAAAAGGAAGGAGGAAAAGGAAGGAGGAAAAGGAAGGAGGAAAAGGAAGGAGGAAAAGGAAGGAGGAAAAGGAAGGAGGAAAAGGAAGGAGGAAAAGGAAGGAGGAAAAGGAAGGAGGAAAAGGAAGGAGGAGAAGGAAGGAGGAGAAGGAAGGAGGAGAAGGAAGGAGGAAAAGGAAGGAGGAGAAGGAAGGAGGAGAAGGAAGGAGGAAAAGGAAGGAGGAAAAGGAAGGAGGAAAAGGAAGGAGGAAAAGGAAGGAGGAAAAGGAAGGAGGAAAAGGAAGGAGGAGAAGGAAAGAGGAGAAGGAAGGAGGAGAAGGAAGGAGGAGGAAAAGGAAGGAGAAGGAGGAGGACGACAAGGAGAAGGAGGAGGAGGAGAAGGAGAAGAAGAACACAAGAACACAGAGGAAAAAATAAGAGGAAGAAGAATCATCGTCTCCAGCTGGACAGAAGCCAACAAGGCGCCGCCTGACAGCCACTTTATTATAGCAGAAAACATTAAAAATACATTTTTTATTATGGTGAAGTCACCACCACTGTCCAAATAGCAGAATAGGGCTGTGCAGCGCGTCTGCTCGCCTCCCCCCCTGCGTATGCTCCCCCCTGCGTCTGCTCGCCTCCCCCCTGCGTATGCTCCCCCCTGCGTCTGCTCGCCTCCCCCCTGCGTATGCCCCCCCGCGTATGCCCCCCTGCGTATGCTCCCCCCTGCGTATGCTCCCTCGCGTATGCTCCCCCTGCGTATGCTCGCCTCCCCCCCTGCGTATGCTCCCCCCGCGTATGCTCGCCTCCCCCCTGCGTATGCTCCCTCGCGTATGCTCCCCCTGCGTATGCTCGCCTCCCCCCCTGCGTATGCTCCCCCCGCGTATGCTCGCCTCCCCCCATGCGTATGCCCCCCCCGCGTATGCCCCCCTCGCGTATGCTCCCCCCTGCGTATGCTCCCCTCCCCCCTGCGTATGCCCCCCCCGCGTATGCTCGCCTCCCCCCGGGCTCATACATACGAGTCTTTGATTAGGAGACGGCTGTCCGGCAGGAACACGGGCGGCCCTGGCCCCAGCAGGACCCATACAGGCTCTGACACCACTTACTGCATTTTCCCAAGGGCGCAATTATATTTTTTGGGGACAGGGGCTAAATGTAACATAAGAATTACAAAGTCACCAATCACCTGTGCATACAGCCCCTGCGCTTCCCTGCTCCCTGTGGCGATGAAGTGGTGGATACCACAAGTGACCGCTGCAGCCAAACAAGCACACCGAGCGGAGGCAGCACTGGGATCCGACGGTAAGGCCGGGGCTGCGCCGCCTCCATGATACAGGCAGGTTCGCTTTCTGGTCATCCATCAGCCATAGCTCCGGTATGTTGTGCAGTGAGAGGCGCCGAGCTCTCCGGTACACAGACACGTCCACACGGCCCGGCGTCCCCTAATACCCCGCACGGCCGCCTCATCCCCCGCCGCTCCGCACTCACCTCAGGCCCCGCCGTGCACATGCACTAACGGCTCCGCTTCCAGGGACGCTCCCTGCGTTGCCCTGCAAAAGGCAATAGCAACCACTTCCGGGATCTTCCTGCCTGGCAACGAAGAGAATCCGCCCACTTAATTTAATGATTGGATAACAGGATTAGATTCGCGGCCTGATTGGACAAGCCTACAGTCAATCACTAGAAAAGCAAGATCATGACGTCACGTACGTCCGTGGGCTGACGGGAAATGTAGTCTTTAGGTCGCTGTAAGTCAGTGTCGTGCAGTGCGTAATTGTGAGGAGCTGCCCTGTAAATGGTCTGCAAAGGGGAGAACTGGGAAAATGGAGAGTGCTGGTGTGTACTAAGCCTGGTGGAGGCACTGGGAGATGGCCAGCCACAGACTCCTCATATCAGTCTGTCTACTTATAATAATAATAATAATAATCTTTATTTTTATATAGCGCTAACATATTCCGCAGCGCTTTACAGTTTACTTATCTATTATCTGTTTATTAAAGGGAACCTGTCAGCCCAAAATGGAAGGTGAGCTAAGCCCACCGGCATCAGGGGCTTATCTACAGCACTCTGGAATGCATTCTGTAATGCTGCAGATAAGCCTCCGATGTATCCTGAAAGATGAGAAAAAGAGGTTAGATTGTACTCACCCAGGGTCGGTCCTGCTGCAGTGAGGTCCGATGGGCGTTGCAGTCCGGTCCGGGGCCTCCCATCTTACAATGATGTCCTCTTGTCTTCATGCCGCAGTGCGCAGACGCCGGGAAAGGTTAGAGGCCCAGCACCTGCGCAACAACAGGGAAGACCAAGTGCGCCTGTGCCGGAGAATAGTTTTGCACATTGACCCCTCCCCCCCCCAACCCCCCGTGAATAGTTATGCACACTGAACCCCCCTGTGAATAGTTATGCACACTGAACCCCCGTGAATAGTTATGCACACTGAACCCCCGGTGAATAGTTATGCACACTGAACCCCCGTGAATAGTTTTGCACACTGAACCCCCCCGTGAATAGTTATGCACACTGAACCCCCCGTGAATAGTTATGCATACTGAACCCCCGTGAATAGTTATGCACACTGAACCCCCGGTGAATAGTTATGCACACTGAACCCCCGGTGAATAGTTATGCATACTGAACCCCCGTGAATAGTTATGCACACTGAACCCCCGGTGAATAGTTATGCACACTGAACCCCCCGTGAATAGTTATGCACACTGAACCCCCCGTGAATAGTTATGCACACTGAACCCCCGGTGAATAGTTATGCACACTGAACCCCCCGGTGAATAGTTATGCATACTGAACCCCCGTGAATAGTTATGCACACTGAACCCCCGGTGAATAGTTATGCACACTGAACCCCCCGTGAATAGTTATGCACACTGAACCCCCCGTGAATAGTTATGCACACTGAACCCCCGGTGAATAGTTATGCACACTGAACCCCCCGTGAATAGTTATGCATACTGAACCCCCGTGAATAGTTATGCACACTGAACCCCCCGTAAATAGTTATGCACACTGAACCCCCGGTGAATAGTTATGCACACTGAACCCCCCGTGAATAGTTATGCACACTGAACCCCCCGTGAATAGTTATGCACAATGAACCCCCGGTGAATAGTTTTGCACACTGAACCCCCGTGAATAGTTATGCACACTGAACCCCCGTGAATAGTTAGGCACACTGAACCCCCGGTGAATAGTTATGCACACTGAACCCCCCGTGAATAGTTATGCACACTGAACCCCCCGTGAATAGTTATGCACACTGAACCCCCCGTGAATAGTTATGCACACTGAACCCCCCGTGAATAGTTATGCACACTGAACCCCCCGTGAATAGTTATGCACACTGAACCCCCCGTGAATAGTTATGCACACTGAACCCCCCGTGAATAGTTTTGCACACTGAACCCCCCCCCCGTGAATAGTTATGCACACTGAACCCCCCCGTGAATAGTTATGCATACTGAACCCCCGTGAATAGTTATGCACACTGAACCCCCGGTGAATAGTTATGCACACTGAACCCCCCGTGAATAGTTATGCACACTGAACCCCCCGTGAATAGTTATGCACAATGAACCCCCGGTGAATAGTTTTGCACACTGAACCCCCGTGAATAGTTATGCACACTGAACCCCCCGTGAATAGTTATGCACACTGAACCCCCGTGAATAGTTAGGCACACTGAACCCCCGGTGAATAGTTATGCACACTGAACCCCCGTGAATAGTTAGGCACACTGAACCCCCGGTGAATAGTTATGCACACTGAACCCCCGGTGAATAGTTATGCACACTGAACCCCCCGTGAATAGTTATGCACACTGAACCCCCGGTGAATAGTTATGCATACTGAACCCCCCGTGAATAGTTATGCACACTGAACCCCCCGTGAATAGTTATGCACACTGAACCCCCCGTGAATAGTTATGCACACTGAACCCCCCGTGAATAGTTATGCACACTGAACCCCCCGTGAATAGTTATGCACACTGAACCCCCCGTGAATAGTTTTGCACACTGAACCCCCCTGTAAATAGTTATGCACACTGAACCCCCCGTGAATAGTTTTGCACACTGAACCCCCCCCCCCCGTGAATAGTTATGCACACTGAACCCCCCCGTGAATAGTTATGCATACTGAACCCCCGGTGAATAGTTATGCACAATGAACCCCCCCGTGAATAGTTATGCACACTGAACCCCCGGTGAATAGTTATGCACACTGAACCCCCGGTGAATAGTTATGCACACTGAACCCCCGGTGAATAGTTATGCACACTGAACCCCCGGTGAATAGTTATGCACACTGAACCCCCCCCCCCCCCGTGAATAGTTATGCACACGAACCCCCAGTGAATAGTTATGCACACTGAACCCCCGGTGAATAGTTATGCACACTGAACCCCCCCGTGAATAGTTATGCACACTGAACCCCCCGTGAATAGTTAGGCACACTGAACCCCCCGTGAATAGTTATGCACACTGAACCCCCCTGTGAATAGTTATGCACACTGAACCCCCCCGTGAATAGTTATGCACACTGAACCCCCCGTGAATAGTTATGCACACTGAACCCCCCGTGAATAGTTATGCACGCTGAACCCCCCGTGAATAGTTATGCACGCTGAACCCCCCGTGAATAGTTATGCACACTGAACCCCCCGTGAATAGTTATGCACACTGAACCCCCTGTGAATAGTTTTGCACACTGAACCCCCCTGTGAATAGTTATGCACACTGAACCCCCCGTGAATAGTTTTGCACACTGAACCCCCCCCGTGAATAGTTATGCACACTGAACCCCCGGTGAATAGTTATGCACACTGAACCCCCGGTGAATAGTTATGCACACTGAACCCCCGGTGAATAGTTATGCACACTGAACCCCCGGTGAATAGTTATGCACACTGAACCCCCGGTGAATAGTTATGCACACTGAACCCCCCGTGAATAGTTATGCACACTGAACCCCCCGTGAATAGTTATGCACACTGAACCCCCCGTGAATAGTTATGCACACTGAACCCCCCGTGAATAGTTATGCACACTGAACCCCCCGTAAATAGTTATGCACACTGAACCCCCCCGTGAATAGTTTTGCACACTGAACCCCCCCCCCCCCCGTGAATAGTTATGCACACTGAACCCCCGGTGAATAGTTATGCACACTGAACCCCCGGTGAATAGTTATGCACACTGAACCCCCCGTGAATAGTTATGCACACTGAACCCCCCGTGAATAGTTATGCATACTGAACCCCCCGTGAATAGTTATGCACACTGAACCCCCCCCCCGTGAATAGTTATGCACACTGAACCCCCCCGTGAATAGTTATGCACACTGAACCCCCCGTGAATAGTTATGCACACTGAACACCCCCGTGAATAGTTATGCACACTGAACCCCCCCCGTGAATAGTTATGCACACTGAACCCCCCCGTGAATAGTTATGCACACTGAACCCCCGGTGAATAGTTATGCACACTAAACCCCCCCGTGAATAGTTATGCACACTGAACCCCCCCGTGAATAGTTATGCACACTAAACCCCCCCGTGAATAGTTATGCACACTGAACCCCCCCGTGAATAGTTATGCACACTGAATCCCCCCGTGAATAGTTATGCACACTGAACCCCCCGTGAATAGTTTTGCACACTGAACCCCCCCCCCCGTGAATAGTTATGCACACTGAACCCCCCCGTGAATAGTTATGCACACTGAACCCCCCGTGAATAGTTATGCACACTGAACACCCCCGTGAATAGTTATGCACACTGAACCCCCCCCGTGAATAGTTATGCACACTGAACCCCCCCGTGAATAGTTATGCACACTGAACCCCCGGTGAATAGTTATGCACACTGAACCCCCCCGTAAATAGTTATGCACACTGAACCCCCCGTGAATAGTTATGCACACTGAACCCCCCCGTGAATAGTTATGCACACTGAACCCCCCCGTGAATAGTTATGCACACTAAACCCCCCCGTGAATAGTTATGCACACTGAACCCCCCCGTGAATAGTTATGCACACTGAATCCCCCCGTGAATAGTTATGCACACTGAACCCCCCGTGAATAGTTTTGCACACTGAACCCCCCGTGAATAGTTATGCACACTGAACCCCCCGTGAATAGTTTTGCACACTGAACCCCCCGTGAATAGTTTTGCACACTGAACCCCCCGTGAATAGTTATGCACACTGAACCCCCCCCCCGTGAATAGTTATGCACACTGAACCCCCCGTGAATAGTTATGCACACTGAACCCCCCGTGAATAGTTATGCACACTGAACCCCCCGTGAATAGTTATGCACACTGAACCCCCTATAAATAGTTATGCACACTGAACCCCTCCCCGTGAATAGTTTTGCACACTGAACCCCCGGTGAATAGTTATGCACACTGAACCCCCCGTGAATAGTTATGCACACTGAACCCCCCGTGAATAGTTATGCACACTGAACCACCCGTGAATAGTTATGCACACTGAACCCCCCGTGAATAGTTATGCATACTGAACCCCCCGTGAATAGTTTTGCACACTGAACCCCCCGTGAATAGTTATGCACACTGAACCCCCCGTGAATAGTTATGCACACTGAACCCCCTATAAATAGTTATGCACACTGAACCCCTCCCCATGAATAGTTATGCACACTGAACCCCCCGTGAATAGTTATGCACACTGAACCCCCTATAAATAGTTATGCACACTGAACCCCTCCCCGTGAATAGTTATGCACACTGAACCCCCGGTGAATAGTTATGCACACTGAACCCCCCGTGAATAGTTATGCACACTGAACCCCCCGTGAATAGTTATGCACACTGAACCCCCCGTGAATAGTTATGCACACTGAACCCCCCGTGAATAGTTATGCACACTGAACCCCCCGTGAATAGTTATGCACACTGAACCCCCCGTGAATAGTTATGCATACTGAACCCCCCGTGAATAGTTTTGCACACTGAACCCCCCGTGAATAGTTATGCACACTGAACCCCCTGTGAATAGTTATGCACACTGAACCCCCGTGAATAGTTATGCACACTGAACCCCCTGTGAATAGTTATGCACACTGAACCCCCCGTGAATAGTTATGCACACTGAACCCCCTGTGAATAGTTATGCACACTGAACCCCCCGTGAATAGTTATGCACACTGAACCCCCCGTGAATAGTTATGCACACTGAACCCCCCGTGAATAGTTATGCACACTGAACCCCCTGTGAATAGTTATGCACACTGAAGTTTTCAGTTATTTTGTCCTATTTGCTTCACACTAAATAGAAAACCAAATGCTCACAGTTGTCGGCATGTTCTTTACATGAACTGATGCAAACCCTAAAAAATCAAACAGTAAATTTCAGACTGTGAGGTAGCAAAAAAAAAAATTTGCCAAGGGGGTGAATACTTTCACAAGCAACTGTTTCTGTGTCTCCAGCTGTCTATTATTAGGTCTGGAGTCATTACAGTATATAACAATTAGTAACTATATCTCATATCTAGGAATCTATTATATCCATAATATCTATCGCTAGATCGACAGTATCTCATAGTAGAAAATGTAGGAGCAACCTCAGGGTCCCGACTCCGCGCCCCTCTATACTGTAATACCCAATAATGGACAGGCAAGACTCCAGAATTAGCGGTGTACCATGCTGCCTGTTCTTTATTGGATATTTGTCTAACTATCTACAGGTGGACGTGGAGAGAAGACGCCCGGTGCAAGAGCCGAATATGGGCCGTCTACAGTCCAATCACCATGATAATACACAATGACACCTGGGCCCCTGTGCGACTGCATAGTCTTCACCAATGGTGTGTCCACCCCTGCTCCTATCTATCTATCTATCTATCTATCTATCTATCTATCTATCTATCTATCTATCTATCTATCTATCATCTATGTATCTATCTATCTATCTATCTATCTATTATCTATCATCTATCTATCTATCTATCTATCTATCTATCTATCTATCTATCTATCTATCTATCTATCATCTATGTATTATCTATCTATCTATCTATCTATCTATCTATCTATCTATTATCTATCATCTATGTATCTATCTATCTATCTATTATCTATCATCTATGTATTATCTATCTATCTATCCATTATCTATCTATCTTCTATCTATCATCTATCTATTATCTATCTTCTATCTATCTATCTATTATCTATCTTCTATCTATCTATCTATTATCTATCTATCTGTCTATTATCTATCATCTATTTATTATCTATCTATCTATCTATCTATCTATCTATCTATCTATCTATCTATCTATCTATCTATCTATCTATCTATCTGTCTATTATCTATCATCTATCTATCTATCTATCTATCTATCTATCTATCTATCTGTCTATTATCTATCATCTATCTATTATCTATCTCTATCTATCTATCTCTCATCTATCTATTATCTATCTATTATCTATCTATCTATTTTCTATCTATCTATCTATCTATCTATCTATCTATCTATCTATCTATCTATCTGTCTATTATCTATCATCTATCTATTATCTATCTATCTACTATTATCTATCTATTATCTATCTATCTATTCTCTATCTATCTATCTATCTATCTATCTATCTATCTATCTATCTATCTATCTATCTATCTATCTGTGAATACATGTCTGCCATGGGTGAATACAATTCCCCACTTTTCCGCGTTGCGGTGCCCAGTGTTACTGTTATTTTGGAGCCGTCTTCTTTTGTTTCCTGGGATCGGCGCCCTCTCTGTAGGACGGTGCTACTTCCATTCCCCTTTTTTATCTCTCTTATCTATATACTGTATATATATAATATATACCTGCTGAGTGTTGTTGTGTGATCTGTATACTGAGCCCTGGGATACAATGTTTCTATATTGGTAAATACATGAATAATAATAATAATAATATTGACATTTTATCTGTAGATTTCTTCGCGGACGCAATGTTCTTCGTGATGACATTCCATGGATGACATTTGTGACATTGTATCTGTGTCCCATGTTACAGTGTGAGAAGTTCTAGGTCTCGTCAGAACAATGTTTCAATCCTTCCTCATCAGGGACTACATTTCCCATGGATCCCCAGGAAGCCCCCTCCGTCCCTCTCTCTTCTCCTCCTCCTCCTCCTGCATCATTGGGTCTATCCTCCTCCACAGCGCCCAGTGCAGACGAGGAGGGGGCCCTGACCAGCCTGGCACCAGCAGGAGGGGGAGACCGTGGAATGTAGTAAATCCCCAGCCATGGTGAGGGAGGGGGCACAAGGCAACTCCAGGGCCTGGTGCATGAGTGTGCTCAGCCTGGTCCTCCTCCCTGCAGACCTCTAGAGCAGAGCATCCTTCATCCTCAGGAGGAGGGAGGAGAGAGCGATTCAGGACCTGTATGATGAAGACACCCGTAGCTGGCATGGAGCACTGGAGACTTTGAGGAAGAAGGCTACCTGCTTTGGGTTTTCTTAGCACAGAGGGAGGAACGACTGCAGGTTAGAAACATGGAGATCTTGGCTTTTGCAAGTACGAGCAGCCTCTTGCTGATACTGCTGCCCTGGTGCCTGCCAGTGACCGCTGGGCAATTGGCCATTAAAGTGCCCCTGAAGAATTATCCAGGGCTTGGTGCGCTCCAGGCCAACAGAGCCAAGAGGTCAGCGGAAGACGAGACCAACTTCATGGACATGAAAGACAACCTGAGAGGGAAGTCTGGACAAGGCTATTACGTGGAGATGAGGGTGGGCACTCCTCCCCAGACGGTATGTGATGGTGGCCTTATGCCAGGGCTTCAGTGTGTGTACTATAAGACGATGGATGTGAAATGGGCAAAACCAACCTTACGTTTGGGATTTTGGACTAAAGAATTGGCAGCGTAAATTTGTAAGTCTGGTTCCCGGCGGGTAGAACCTCCATTAATGCATCAATATCTGCTGTAGTCATGTTACATTGTGTCACACAGTGAGCCATGTTTGTTTCCAGTGTATCATGATGTATCAACAAGTCTACCAGTCCCCACACCGTAAGTTAAAGGGGTTGTTTAGCATTGATGGCCTATCAGTGGGGGTGCAACACCCGCCACCTCCGCCGATCAGCTGTGTCTGGTGTCGGTGGCAGCTGGAAGTGCTTAGTAATGGAGCTGCACAGCACATCTCCACCGACGAAATAATGGCCACCGTCGGGTACAGCGTATCCTCCCCATTATTGATCTGAATAGGCCTCGGATGTGCACTACCTGGTCACAGCCACTATCCCTTTAATGGAGCTGTGCTGAGCAGACACTGGGAACAGCTGATTGGCGGAGATGCCGGGTGTCGCACCCACGCCCCACCGATAAGACATTGATGACCTATCCTAATAATAGGACATCAACGCTAACGACCTGGACAATCCCTTTAAGAAGTTATTCCCAAAATATGTTGTTATACCCTATCCATTCGAAAGGGGATAATTTATTGATCGCCAGGGGTCTGACCACTGCGACCCCAAGAACTTGACTTTGGAGCCTAAGAACTGGGATCTGCAAAGATCTATCTTGAATAGAGATTAACTTGACTTTCCCAACAGTCCAATAGACAATGAATGGAGCGGTGATCGACCACCTCCACTCCACACAAGATGGGCTCGGCGCAGGTTCCTGAGTCCTGTTCTCAGTATTGCTGGAGTGTCCCCCCCCAGCGATCGGCTCGTTCCCCTTATCCTATTACAGCAGATAACATTATAGTTTGGGAATAAGCCTTAATTTAATGGAAAGTGATGCAAAATATCCCGCCCCATACCCCGCAGGTAATGGCTGTGTATTAGAGATAGGACCTGCCGGCATGTGTATACGTCATTATTTGCGCCCATCGGTGCGCCCGTGACGTGATCGCGGGTCACCGATGGGTTGTATGACAGCCAGGGGTCGGTGGATGACCCCCCCATTCGTGTCATTACGGAGCTCCCTGCAAACCCTGCATGTGGCCAATAATCAAAGGAGACCATGATTTCTGCTGTGACATTGCTGGATATAGCAGAAGCGATCAGACAATCACATCTTCAAGTCCCCTAAGGGGACTAACAAGAACAGTGAAAAAAATGTTTTCAAAAATATTAAAAAAAAAAAAACAACTAAAAGTTCAAATCACCCTCTCTTCCCTTTTGAAAATAAAGATATAAAAAAAAAAACATATTTGGTATCGCAGAGTTCAGAAAAGTTCGATCTGTCAAAATATAAAAACAATTAACCGATCTAGGTAAACACCGCATGAGAAAAAAGTTCAAAAACGCTGAAATCACTTTTTTTGGGGGGTCACCACAATTTGATAAAAAAAAGGCTGTAACAAGTGATCAAAAGCTATCCCAAAATGTTGCTAAAGTTTTTGGAGAAGTTTAGACAGGACTTTGTTCCAAACATCTTGGAGACCTGACCCCAGATCTGTGTATGAGGCTTGTGCAGATCCTTCATGTGATCCCAGACAGACGGGTGTAGATACGATTTTTTGATCGCCCCTTATTGCATTTTATTGCAATGTGCCGACGACCAAAAGAAAAACATATTTCTGGCATTTTGATTTTTTTTCTCACTACTCTGTTTACCAATCTGATTAATAATTTTGATATCTTGATAGATTGGGCGATTCTGAATTCAGCGATGCGATACCAGATATGTGTATCTTTTAGTGTTTTATTTTGAACTAGGAAAAAGGGGGGTGATTTGAACTTTTAATTTTTTTTATTTTTTTTTTAACATTGTTTTTTTACTTTTCACTTGCTTCAATTGTCTCCACAGGAGATTTGTAGCTGCTACGTGTAGCAAAAATGCTCATCTGCTATGAACGACGGCCACTGAAGGGCGACGCTCATAGCTGAGTGGCATTGACAATCACAGGGGTCTTCTGCAGACCCCTAGTTGCATGCCAACCCATCAGCACCCTGCGATCATCTAACACGGGTGCCGAAGGACTGGGTAAGTGACGTGTTTCCGGCATGAGCATGTTAAATTACGCAGTAAGAGATTGACAGCAGCCTTTAACATGGTAATAGCTGCGAGTGGATCGAGATTCCACCCGCGGCTGTTAGGGTCACATGACAGCCAATCAAATCAGCTGTCATATGCTGGAAAAGAATCAGGATCAGCGCCAGAGCCTGCCTCAAAGGGAGGGAGGCGACCCATGATATACCTATACGTCATAGGTCGTAATGGGGTTAATCTTCACCAAATCCCCAACTCCATTTGCTAAAATACAGCCTAAAACTTGCCAGACCTTCCACCATGCTTCACTATTCCTGTAGACCCTCATTGTTGTACCGCTCTCCGACCTTTCGGTGAACAAACTGTTTTTTGTTACAGACAAATGTTTCATAGTTTAACTTCTCAGTCCAGAGCACTGGCCACCATTATTTCGACACCCAATTCCTATGTTTTTGTACATACTTGAGTCACTTGGCCTTCCATGTTGGTTTTTAGCCATGATGCCACTTCTGGCCAGACTTCTCCAAGCAGCAGATGGGCGTAACTGGGTCCCACTGCTTGCTGCCAGTTGTGAGTTGATGGCACTGCTGGACATCTTCCGATTCCTAAGGGCAGTAAGCATGATGTGACTTTCATCTGCTGCACTAAGTTTCCTTGGCCAACCACTGCATCTACGTTCCTCAACGTTGCCCATTTCTTGGTGCCCAGCTAAACGGCCACCTCTTATAGACTGGCGGTAACTTCGGCTATGAGCAGTAAACTATAACATTAAAAAATCCAACTATTCCTATGAACAAAGACAATTTTTTTTCTTGTTTTTTTCCGAGCACTTGGCAATTTTATGGCCTTTTTTAAGAATACATTATTTTCCACATCCATTCACCAAACCTGCTCCCAGCTCATCTCTGATGGCGTCCTGCTTCCTACATTACCAGCAGTGTTTATTCTGAAGATGCTGTTATTTGCTGCACTTTTTCATCACAGGATTCATGCAGTTTTCGTGGCATGTTTCCTGGCAGAGGAATACAAAACTGAGTGTGATGGACCAAGCAATCTGGTAAGTGAAGCATATTAAAGGCTGACCTAGGTCCAACCCCTACAGTTTCGCCTTGACATCTATTCCTCAGAAGCAGAGGTAGATGCTTCTGAAAGTCTGCAGCCCCTTCTGCATCTTCTGTCACTGCTAGATAGAATTATGCTCAGGCAAAGGTTTCCATGCAACGCTTTTCTCCATGCAGTTTATTAAAGCGCACCTACATCTGCAGAAAAACGCGGTCTCACTTTCGTCATCCAAACTGGCAAATTAAAGGGAACCTGTCACCAGTGTTTTCATCTATGAACCAATACCACCACCTTGTCAGCACCTGTGCCGCATTCCAGAAAGGTGTATCCTGACTCCCCTCTGTATCTCCCCCCCAAAAAATTTTGAAGTGCTCCAGTGAGGTATGCAAATTTGGGCGGTCCGGTCCGATGGACGTCATTGCAACGGCGCCTGTCCCTCCTCTCCCTTTTTAAACGCTGTCCTCCCTCAGTAATTAATGTGGTTGATGCATCCTGTCAAACAAAATCTCACGTTTGTGCAGAGACATCGCCGTCTCTCGTAGGCGCACTTTGCTATACCCTATTGTGGCCAGAGCCTAGAACCTAACACTACATGTGCCAGCACATGTTTTTCCGGCTCCTGCTTGCCGGAACCATTTCGTCCATACTGTTTCGTTCCCTGCCCCTGCTTACAGGAACCATTTCCTCCATATTGTTTCATTCTCTGCCCCTGCTTACTGGAATTATTTTATCCATATTGTTTCATTCTCTGACCCCTCTTACTGGAATCATTTTATCCATATTGTTTTGTTCCCTGCCCCTGCTTACAGGAACAATTTCGTCCATATTGTTTCGTTCCCTGCCCCTGCTTACCGGAACCATTTTGTCCATATAGTTTTGATCCCTGCTCCAGCTTAACAGAACCATTTTGTCCTGCTTGCCGGAATAATTTCATCCATATTGTTTTGTTCCTGGCTCCTGCTTACCAGTACTATTTCATCCATATTGTTTTGTTCCCTGCTCCTGCTTACCGGAACTATTTCATCCATATTGTTTTGTTCCCCGCTTCTGCTTACCAGAACCATTTTGTCCATATTGTTTTGTTCCCGGCTCCTGCTTACAGGAACCGTTTCATCCATATTGTTTTGTTCCCTTCCCCTGCTTACTGGAAACATTTCATCCATATTGTTTTGTTACCTGCTCCTGCTTACAGGAACCATTTCATCCATATTGTTTTGTTCCCTGCCCCTGCTTACTGGAACCATTTCATCCATATTGTTTCGTTCCCTGCCCCTGCTTACTGTAACCATTTTGTCTATATAGTTTTGATCCCTGCTTCAGCTTAACAGAACCATTTTGTCCTGCTTGCCGGAATAATTTCATCCATATTGTTTTGTTCCTGGCTCCTGCTTACCAGAACTATTTCATCCATATTGGTTTGTTCCCTGCTCCTGCTTACCGGAACTATTTCATCCATATTGTTTTTTTCCCCGCTTCTGCTTACCGGAACCATTTTGTCCATATTGTTTTGTTCCTGGCTCCTGCTTACAGGAACTGTTTCATCCATATTGTTTTGTTCCCTGCCCCTGCTTACTGGAACCATTTTGTCCATATTGTTTTGTTTCCTGCTTACTGGAACAATTTTTTCTATATTGTTTTGTTCCCAGCTCCTGCTTACTGGAACCGTTTCATCCATATTGTTTTGTTCCCTGCCCGTTTACTGGAACCCTTTCGTCCATATTGTTTTGTTCCCTGCTTCTACATAACGTATTAATTTCATCCATATTGTTTTGCTCCCCACTCTTGATTACCAGATTAACTTCGTCCATATTGTTTTGTTCCCTGTCGCTGCTTACTGAAACTATTTCATCCATATTGTTTTGTTCCCTGCTCCTGCTTACTGGAACAATTTTGTCTATATTGTTTTGTTCCCGGCTCCTGCTTACAGGAACCATTTTGTCCATATTGTTTTGTTCCCTGCCCCTGCTTATTGGAACCATTTCATCCATATTGTTTTGTTCCCTGCTTCTGCTTAACGGATTAATTTCATCCATATTGTTTTGCTCCCCGCTCTTGATTACCTGATTAATTTCGTCCATATTGTTTTTTTCCCTGCCCTTACTTACTTAAACCATTTCATCCATATTGTTTTGTTCCCTGCTCCTGCTTACCAGATTCATTTCGTCCATATTGTTTTGTTCCCTGCCCCTGCTTACTGGAACCATTTCATCCATATTGTTTTTTTTCCCCTGCTCCTGCTTACTGGAACCATTTCGTCCATATTGTTTTGTTCCCTGCCCCTGCTTACTGAAACCATTTCATCCATATTGTTTTGTTCCCTGCCCCTGCTTACTGGAACCATTTCGTCCATATTGTTTTGTTCCCTGCCCCTGCTTACCGGAACCGTTTCGTCCATATTGTTTTTTTCCCTGCTCCTGCTTACTGGAACCATTTCGTCCATATTGTTTTGTTCCCTGCCCCTGCTTACTGGAACCATTTCATCCATATTGTTTTGTTCTCTGCTCCTGCTTACTGGAACCATTTTGTACATATTGTTGCCAGAATTAAACACCTCTTCTGTGATTTCCAGTGGCCTGGAATAAAACAATATGGACAAAATCGTTCCAGTAAGCAGGAGCCAAAAAGATGTATGCCGGCACATCCACTGTTAGGTTCTAGGGTCTGCCCACAGTAGGGCAGGGCAGAGTGCACCGGCACAAGTCAGCAATGTCATTGCGCAGGTGCGAGATTTTGTTCTGCTATGTGGATGACGCATGGGGGTCCAGGAGACCACATTCTTCTTCCCATTAGGACAGGATCCTCCTTACCGTTTAGGCATGAGCGATAAAATCTTAGATAGGGAATCCCAAATGTATAAATTCAATGGAGTAAAGATATAAATATTTGATCACTATAATAAATGTTTCTAAGAAAGGAGACTCAATGGACTTGTTTCCCCTCTGTTACATTTTGACAGGTATCATTAGGGTCTGGTAATGTGGACGAACCTAATTGTCACTGGTTAGAGATTTCTGACACAGCACAGTGGGATTTTTTTTTGCCAGCATTCTTCGTGATGGTAAGATACAGGGAAATCAATGCCACTTCCTTTGCAGTCATGCGTAAAGAGTTTCCAAGCATTGGAAGTAATGGACAAATGTAAAAGATCTGAGACGCATTATCCTCCCTGGGAATCAATGTGCAGCCTCAGCTCCAAGTGATATTTATTTCATTATATTTTTATTTCACGTCGATCTTCCTTCCTTACTCAATATCTATTTAATCTCAAATAAAAGTCAGTTACCTATCAATAAATATTTTGGAAAGAGGGAAGAAACCGGAGTATCCCAAGGAAAGCCATGCTAACATTGCTAGTTGCTGGAAACTCCTAGTAAGTGACCCGTAAAGTCATCTGCTCTGAGGAAGGTTCTCCACGTTGAATGCACTTGGGCAAATCATCAAGATCTGATGCTGGCAGCTCCTTGTGCAAACACCAACCAATGATGGGAGACAAGTCTGGAGATGCTGCAGCAATGGGAGCTTGTTTGGGCCA
Organism: Ranitomeya imitator; assembly: GCF_032444005.1. Lineage (NCBI taxonomy): Eukaryota > Metazoa > Chordata > Amphibia > Anura > Dendrobatidae > Ranitomeya > Ranitomeya imitator. Next base: position 130,905,629 of record NC_091291.1, read on the forward strand.
TGCAGGCTGCTCACAGTATTACCAGTAATGTGTCGTGTTAAAAAACGGCTCCTGTGACCTTTGGAGAAATGGCCGAACCACTGAACCCAAGACCAAATCAATGTAGAGACGAGCTGGAATGAAGACTAGAGGGGTCCGGCCACTGTACACTATGCCACCACACACCATAATCCCGGGAGATGGACCAGAGTGACGTTCTCTCATGGTGTTGCCCACGTGGTCTACACATAGAGGCTGGAATGGTCTGTCCTCTACAGCGATGAGTCCCGCTTGGATGCACTGATAGCCAGAGCTTGTTCTGGAGACCATGTGGACAACGTCATGAAAAAGACTTGATGAGGAAACGTCACTCCAGTCCTAGTCCCTGGAATATGGCGTGTTGCTGCATAATGTTGACAGACGGACACCTAGTCTTCGTTCCAGGTGAACTGACAGCTCGTCGTTACATTCATTGGAAGGTGGAACCAGTGATACGCCCACTTGTCTCCCATCGAGCACATCTACAAAGGAAGCTGCCAGCAGCGGATCTTGATGATTTGCCCAAGTGCATTCAGCGTGGAGACAACCATTAATATCCTCACTGGTAGCAGCCGAGGCTGGAAGGGCAGAAGGATTTCTGCATGTGGAGCTCATAAAAGTTTATAAGTGTATATATAACATTAATATCAGCATACATAATGTAAAATAATTAAAGGGAACCTGTCACCCCCAAAATCAAAGGTGCGTTAAGCCCACCAGCATCAGGGGCTTATCTACAGCATTCTGGAATGCACTAGATAGGCCACCGATGTAACCTGAAAGATGGGGAAAAAGAGGTTAGATTATACTCACCCAGGGGTGGTCCGGTCCGGGGCCTCCCATCTTCTTACGACGACGTCCTCTTCTTGTCTTCACGCTGCGGCTCCTGCGCAGGCGTACTTTGTCTGCCCTGTTGAGGGCAAAGTACTGCAGTGTGCATGCGCTGAGAAAGGTCAGTGAGGCCCAGTGCCTGCGCACTGCAGTACTTTGCTCTGCCCTCAACAGGGCAAATCAGTACACCTGCGCCAGAGCCGCAGCCTGAAGACAAGAAGAGGACGTCATTGTAAGAAGATGGGAGGCCCCGGACCGGACCGCGACACCCATCGGACCTCACCGCAGCGGGACCGCCCCTGGGTGAGTATAATCTAACCTCTTTTTCTCATCTTTCAGGATACATCGGGGGCTTATCTACAGAATGCATTACAGAATGCTATAGATAAGCCCCTGATGCTGGTGGGCTTAACTCACCTTCGATTTTGGGGGTGACAGGTTCCCTTTAATATATAAATGATATACACATATATAATGGCATATACAGGAGGTATATACGTATACTGCACGACTGGCGGACACAGAAAGGAGAGGGCCCCTGTACAAGAACAGTATATGGGCCCTTTCCTGTCCAATAGCTCATTTTAATGGAGAGGGTAGTGGCCCCCTTATCTTTCGGGCCCCTGTACTGTACATTTGTGCAGCTGTACAGCATGAAGTTTGCATAAAAAAAAAATGTGTGCACCCCCCCCCCCCCCTGCGGGAGACGGAAAGTCTCAAAAAATGAGACTAATGGAAAGTATGGATCGAGAGGAGTGGAGAGGTCAGAGACGCTGGTACCTTGCAGTTGGCGGATCACATTACTGCCAGGAGTGGAGGCTACATCCTTTGTGTTACATTAACCCCTTCTCTCCTGTCCGTTATTTGTACCATCACCTTCTGTCGGGCGGATGTAAGTTTTAGGAGGAACTCGGCTCCCAATGTCAGAGCTCCTCTCTATGTTAGCACCTCTTTACAGGACCGATGGCCATTTTGTTTCTTTTCTCCTTTCTTTTCTTACAGGGTTTATATGCAGCCTGTAGATACTGAGACACATACCGTCGGTTTGAATAAGAGCTGTATACGCAATAGTTTTTCTTAAAGGGATTTTCAACTCCTTTATTTAAACTGGCCAGAGAGAAAGGATTTTTGCAGATTAATGTTAGTGTTACTTACTTCTCCAATCTCAGCTGCTCCGGAGGTTTCCATCAGGATCAGAAGCCACAATATCCTGTCTTTAAATCACCTGACCCTGCAACCAATCAGTGGCCTCAACAGTCATGTGACTGTATGCACGTGCCGCTGATTGGCTGCAGGGTCAGGTGACTAATGTCATCACTTCTGATCCCATTTTTTTTAATTACTTTTGCAAGCATCCCTTTTTTTCTAGACAAATTTGAACCAGGGATGGAAAACTTCTTTAACCCCTTTGTGACCAGGCTATTTTTTCTATTTTTGCTTTTTCATTTTATTTTTTTCCCCGACTACTTTTTTTTTTTTTTTTTCCAACCACATAGGGTTTCTTTTTGTGCCGGACAAGTTGTAAATTTGAATGACTTCCGTTTATTTTACCATATCGTGTACTGAAAAATGGGAAAACAAAATTCCAAGTGGGGTGAAGTTGTGAAAAAAAAAACGCATTTCATTATAGTTCATTATACAGTAAAAATGACCTGGTAACATGATTATTTTTCATCTTTTGGTAGTGGAAAAAAATTCTGAAATTTGTAAAAAACAAAAAAAAAATGAATTGCATCGCCATCTTCTGAGACCCATGACTTTTTAATTTCTATGTCGATGTAGCTGTGTGAAGTCTTGTTATTTCAGTGCTGAGCTGTAATTTGTATTGGGTATACAGTGGCATGTAAAAGTCTGGGCACCCCTGGTCAAAATTACTGACAGTGAACACTTAGCAAGTTAAAGATGAAATTATATCTAAAAGGGCTAAAGCTAAAGATGACATATTTCCTTTGTATTTTAGGCAGAAAATATATATATATATATATAAAGTCATGTTTTACATTTTAAAAATTACAAAAAGGAAAATGGGCCGATGCAATGAATATATACAGTTAGGGCCAGAAATATTTGGACAGTGACACAAGTTTTGTTATTTTAGCTGTTTACAAAAACATGTTCAGAAATACAATTATATATATAATATGGGCTGAAAGTGCACACTCCCAGCTGCAATATGATAGTTTCCACATCCAAATCGGAGAAAGGGTTTACGAATCATAGCTCTGTAATGCATAGCATCCTCTTTTTCAAGGGACCAAAAGTAATTGGACAATGGACTCTAAGGGCTGCAATTAACTCTGAAGGCGTCTCCCTCGTTAACCTGTAATCAATGAAGTAGTTAAAAGGTCAGGGGTGGATTCCAGGTGTGTGGTTTTGCATTTGGAAGCTGTTGCTGTGAGCAGACAACATGCGGTCAAAGGAACTCTCAATTGAGGTGAAGCAGAACATCCTGAGGCTGAAAAAAAAGAAAAAATCCATCAGAGAGATAGCAGACATGCTTGGAGTAGCAAAATCAACAGTTGGGTACATTCTGAGAAAAAAGGAATTGACTGGTGAGCTTGGGAACTCAAAAAGGCCTGGGCGTCCACGGATGACAACAGTGGTGGATGATCGCCGCATACTTAATTTGGTGAAGAAGAACCCGTTCACAACATCAACTGAAGTCCAGAACACTCTCAGTGAAGTAGGTGTATCTGTCTCTAAGTCAACAGTAAAGAGAAGACTCCATGACAGTAAATACAAAGGGTTCACATCTAGATGCAAACCATTCATCAATACCAAAAATAGACAGGCCAGAGTTAAATTTGCAGAAAAACACCTCAAGAAGCCAGCTCAGTTCTGGAAAAGTATTCTATGGACAGATGAGACAAAGATCAACCTGTACCAGAATGATGGGAAGAAAAAAGTTTGGAGAAGAAAGGGAACGGCACATGATCCAAGGCACACCACATCCTCTGTAAAACATGGTGGAGGCAACGTGATGGCATGGGCATGCATGGCTTTCAATGGCACTGGGTCACTTGTGTTTATTGATGACATAAGAGCAGACAAGAGTAGCCGGATGAATTCTGAAGTGTACCGGGATATACTTTCAGCCCAGATTCAGCCAAATGCTGCAAAGTTGATTGGACGGCGCTTCATAGTACAGATGGACAATGACCCCAAGCATACAGCCAAAGCTACCCAGGAGTTCATGAGTGCCAAAAAGTGGAACATTCTGCAATGGCCAAGTCAATCTCCAGATCTAAACCCAATTGAGCATGCATTTCACTTGCTCAAATCCAGACTTAAGACGGAAAGACCCACAAACAAGCAAGACCTGAAGGCTGCGGCTGTAAAAGCCTGGCAAAGCATTAAGAAGGAGGAAACCCAGCGTTTGGTGATGTCCATGGGTTCCAGACTTAAGGCAGTGATTGCCTCCAAAGGATTTGCAACAAAATATTGAAAATAAAAATATTTTGTTTGGGTTATGTTTATTTGTCCAATTACTTTTGACCTCCTAAAATGTGGAGTGTTTGTAAAGAAATGTGTACAATTCCTACATTTTCTATCAGATATTTTTGTTCAACCCTTCAAATTAAACGTTACAATCTGCACTTGAATTCTGTTGTAGAGATTTCATTTCAAATCCAATGTGGTGGCATGCAGAGCCCAACTCGCGAAAATTGTGTCACTGTCCAAATATTTCTGGCCCTAACTGTATATACATATACACATGTATACCGTATTTTTTCTTTTTAATAATTCTTTATTTATTTAGAGGCCATATAAGGTAATAATAACAACAACAACAACAAATAGTATAGAAATATGATTACTAAGAAGAATTATAAATTGATGAGAGTGGGAGGTATAAAAGCCATTTCAGAAAGAGAAAATAATATTAAATAACCAAATCAGTATGAAGTAAATGAGTCCATCAAGTAGTAGGTGGGAAAATGATGGGAAGACTGAGTTGAATAAGTATCCATCAGAAAGGGGTAAATGAGTGGGGTTGATTCACAGACCTACAGTGGCAAAGCAGGGAAGGGGGATAGGGCTGAGTAATGTTGGAGGTCATATCAGTTAAGTTTCAGTGCCAAATTTTAAGATCCAAGGTGATCAAGTTTTTTGGAATGATGAGTGTACAGTATATGCGTTTACCTACTAGACAATTCCTCCATTGTCAAATATATATTTTATCTAACCATTTTGAGTTGGGGGAGTGGTTTGCTTCCAGTGCATTGGGATTAGATGTTTTGTGGCCCCTATCAATAAAGCCAGAAGATCATGTTTATTGTAAAGTGTTTGAAAGGTCAGGACAGTAGGACTTCATCAGATGGTTGGACTTCAACAGATGGTAGGATTTCAGCGGACAGTAGGACTTCACCAGAGAGCGCAGGACTTCAGCAGGCAGCAGGACTTCACCAGAGAGCAGGACTTCACCAGAGAGCAGGACTTCACCAGAGAGTAGGACTTCAGCAGACAGCAGGACTTCAGCAGACAGCAGGACTTCAGCAGGCAGCAGGACTTCAGCAGGCAGCAGGACTTCAGCAGACAGCAGGACTTCACCAGAGAGCAGGACTTCACCAGAGAGCAGGACTTCACCAGAGAGCAGGACTTCAGCAGACAGCAGGACTTCAGCAGACAGCAGGACTTCACCAGAGAGTAGGACTTCAGCAGACAGCAGGACTTCAGCAGACAGCAGGACTTCAGCAGACAGCAGAACTTCAGCAGACAGCAGAACTTCAGCAGACAGCAGGACTTCAGCAGACAGCAGGACTTCAGCAGACAGCAGGACTTTAGCAGACAGCAGGACTTTAGCAGAACTTCAGCAGACAGCAGGACTTCAGCAGACAGCAGGACTTCAGCAGACAGCAGAACTTCAGCAGACAGCAGGACTTCAGCAGACAGCAGGAATTCAGCAGACAGCAGGAATTCAGCAGACAGCAGAACTTCAGCAGACAGCAGAACTTCAGCAGACAGCAGGACTTTAGCAGAACTTCAGCAGACAGCAGGACTTCAGCAGACAGCAGGACTTCAGCAGACAGCAGGACTTCAGCAGACAGCAGAACTTCAGCAGACAGCAGGACTTCAGCAGACAGCAGGAATTCAGCAGACAGCAGAACTTCAGCAGACAGCAGAACTTCAGCAGACAGCAGGACTTTAGCAGAACTTCAGCAGACAGCAGGACTTCAGCAGGCAGCAGGACTTCAGCAGGCAGCAGGACTTCAGCAGGCAGCAGGACTTCAGCAGGCAGCAGAACTTCAGCAGGCAGCAGAACTTCAGCAGGCAGCAGAACTTCAGCAGACAGCAGGACTTTAGCAGAACTTCAGCAGACAGCAGGACTTCAGCAGACAGCAGGACTTCAGCAGGCAGCAGGACTTCAGCGGACAGCAGGACTTCAGCGGACAGCAGGACTTCAGCAGGCAGCAGGACTTTAGCGGACAGCAGGACTTCAGCAGGCAGCAGGACTTTAGCGGACAGCAGGACTTCAGCAGGCAGCAGGACTTCAGCAGGCAGCAGGACTTCACCAGAGAGCAGGACTTCACCAGAGAGCAGGACTTCAGCAGACAGCAGGACTTCAGCAGACAGCAGGACTTCAGCAGACAGCAGGACTTCAGCAGACAGCAGGACTTCACCAGACAGCAGGACTTCAGCAGGCAGCAGGACTTCAGCAGGCAGCAGGACTTCACCAGAGAGCAGGACTTCAGCAGACAGCAGGACTTCAGCAGACAGCAGGACTTCAGCAGGCAGCAGGACTTCACCAGAGAGCAGGACTTCAGCAGACAGCAGGACTTCAGCAGACAGCAGAACTTCAGCAGACAGCAGAACTTCAGCAGACAGCAGGACTTTAGCAGAACTTCAGCAGACAGCAGGACTTCAGCAGACAGCAGGACTTCAGCAGGCAGCAGGACTTCAGCAGGCAGCAGGACTTCAGCAGGCAGCAGGACTTCAGCAGGCAGCAGAACTTCAGCAGGCAGCAGAACTTCAGCAGGCAGCAGAACTTCAGCAGACAGCAGGACTTTAGCAGAACTTCAGCAGACAGCAGGACTTCAGCAGACAGCAGGACTTCAGCAGGCAGCAGGACTTCAGCGGACAGCAGGACTTCAGCGGACAGCAGGACTTCAGCGGACAGCAGGACTTCAGCAGGCAGCAGGACTTCAGCAGGCAGCAGGACTTCAGCAGGCAGCAGGACTTCACCAGAGAGCAGGACTTCACCAGAGAGCAGGACTTCAGCAGACAGCAGGACTTCAGCAGACAGCAGGACTTCAGCAGACAGCAGGACTTCAGCAGACAGCAGGACTTCACCAGACAGCAGGACTTCAGCAGGCAGCAGGACTTCAGCAGGCAGCAGGACTTCACCAGAGAGCAGGACTTCAGCAGACAGCAGGACTTCAGCAGACAGCAGGACTTCAGCAGGCAGCAGGACTTCACCAGAGAGCAGGACTTCAGCAGACAGCAGGACTTCAGCAGACAGCAGGACTTCAGCAGACAGCAGGACTTCAGCAGGCAGCAGGACTTTAGCGGACAGCAGGACTTTAGCGGACAGCTGGACTTTAGCGGACAGCAGCACTTTAGCGGACAGCAGCACTTTAGCGGACAGCAGCACTTTAGCGGACAGCAGCACTTTAGCGGACAGCAGCACTTTAGCAGACAGCAGCACTTTAGCGGACAGCAGCACTTTAGCGGACAGCAGGACTTCAGCGGACAGCAGGACTTCAGCAGACAGCAGGACTTCAGCAGGCAGCAGGACTTCAGCAGGCAGCAGGACTTCAGCAGGCAGCAGGACTTCAGCAGGCAGCAGAACTTCAGCAGGCAGCAGAACTTCAGCAGACAGCAGGACTTTAGCAGAACTTCAGCAGACAGCAGGACTTCAGCAGACAGCAGGACTTCAGCAGGCAGCAGGACTTCAGCGGACAGCAGGACTTCAGTGGACAGCAGGACTTCAGCGGACAGCAGAACTTCAGCAGGTAGCAGAACTTCAGCAGACAGCAGGACTTTAGCAGAACTTCAGCAGACAGCAGGACTTCAGCAGACAGCAGGACTTCAGCAGACAGCAGGACTTCAGCAGGCAGCAGGACTTCAGCGGACAGCAGGACTTCAGCGGACAGCAGGACTTCAGCGGACAGCAGGACTTCAGCGGACAGCAGGACTTCAGCAGGCAGCAGGACTTTAGCGGACAGCAGGACTTCAGCAGGCAGCAGGACTTCAGCAGGCAGCAGGACTACACCAGAGAGCAGGACTTCACCAGAGAGCAGGACTTCAGCAGACAGCAGGACTTCAGCAGACAGCAGGACTTCAGCAGGCAGCAGGACTTCAGCAGGCAGCAGGACTTCACCAGAGAGCAGGACTTCAGCAGACAGCAGGACTTCAGCAGACAGCAGGACTTCAGCAGGCAGCAGGACTTCAGCAGGCAGCAGGACTTCAGCAGGCAGCAGGACTTTAGCGGACAGCAGGACTTCAGCAGGCAGCAGGACTTCAGCAGGCAGCAGGACTACACCAGAGAGCAGGACTTCACCAGAGAGCAGGACTTCAGCAGACAGCAGAACTTCAGCAGACAGCAGGACTTCACCAGACAGCAGGACTTCAGCAGGCAGCAGGACTTCAGCAGGCAGCAGGACTTCACCAGAGAGCAGGACTTCAGCAGACAGCAGGACTTCAGCAGACAGCAGGACTTCAGCAGGCAGCAGGACTTCACCAGAGAGCAGGACTTCACCAGAGAGCAGGACTTCAGCAGACAGCAGGACTTCAGCAGACAGCAGGACTTCAGCAGGCAGCAGGACTTCAGCGGACAGCAGGACTTTAGCGGACAGCAGGACTTTAGCGGACAGCTGGACTTTAGCGGACAGCAGGACTTTAGCGGACAGCAGGACTTTAGCGGACAGCAGCACTTTAGCGGACAGCAGGACTTTAGCGGACAGCAGCACTTTAGCGGACAGCAGCACTTTAGCGGACAGCAGCACTTTAGCAGACAGCAGCACTTTAGCGGACAGCAGGACTTCAGCGGACAGCAGGACTTTTTAGCGGACAGCAGGATTTGAACGGACAGTATGATTTCAGCATACAGTACAATTTCAGTGGACAGTAGAACTTCAGCGTACAGTAGAACTTCAACAGACAGTAGGACTTGAGCAAACAGCAGGACTTCAGAGGACTTTATTTTTCTTGCTATCAAACCTAAATTGCTTAAAGTCCAGTTAATTGCTGCCCAAAATAGTTGTAAACTGGGGCAGTTCCAAAATATATGCAACAGTTTACCCACATCTCCAACATAAATTGGAGTCAGAGTGACTAGGGGCTGTAGGAATTAGAGGGTCCTATACCAGCAGAATGATATTTTGTTGGAATTTTCCTGGGGGAGCGTACATCTAGAGAAGCCATGTGATTTAGAAAGGATATTCTTAACTTCAGTATTGGTAAGTTAATCCTTAGTTCCTTTTCCCAGGAGGTCAGACAGATCGGTTTATAAGACATTGTGGGGGAGCCTGGTGGCCTCGACCAATCAGAGAGCCGGGATTTCCAGGACAGACAGACAGACAGACAGAAAGACAGACAGACAGAAAGACAGACAGACAGACGGAAAAACCCTTAGGCAATTATATATATAGATAAAGATCATCTTGGGGAAGGGAAAGGAGGTTTTTGAGAGTAGGTCAAGTTAAGACCAGTTTCTCATGGTCGTTAATTTTAGTGTAAATTGTTTAAGAATGTGAATGATGTGAATTTGTTGCAGGAAGTTAGTTGGGTGATTCTTGGCCATGAGTTTTCCATGGGGCCTTTGTTGGTTAAGAATTGGGAAATGGTGTATATGGGCAAACAGGACCTACAGTCTTGTTCAAAAGTATTGACACACCTGCAATTCTGTCAGATAATACTCATTTTCATCCTGAAAATGATTCCAAACACAAATTATTTGGTATTATTATCTTCATTTAATTTGTCTTAAATGAAAAAACACAAAAGAGAATGAAGCAAAAAGCAAAACATTGATCATTTCACGCAAAACTCCAAAAATGGGCCAGACAAAAGTATTAGCACCCTCAGCCTAATACTTGGTTGCACAACCTTTAGCCAAAATAACTGCGACCAACCGCTTCCAGTAACCATCAATGAGTTTCTTACAATGCTCTGCTGGAATTTTAGACCATTCTTCTTTGGCAAACTGCTCCAGGTCCCTGATATTTTAAGGCTGCCTTCTCCAAACTGCCATTTTTAGATCTCTCCACAGGTGTTCTATGGGATTCAGGTCTGGACTCATTGCTGGCCACCTTAGAAGTCTCCAGTGCTTTCTCTCAAACCATTTTCTAGTGCTCTTTGAAGTGTGTTTTGGGTCATTGTCCTGCTGGAAGACCCATGACCTCTGAGGGAGACCCAGCTTTCTCACACTGGGCCCTACATTATGCTGCAAAATTTGTTGGTAGTCTTCAGACTTCATAAAGCCATGCACACGGTCAAGCAGTCCAGTGCCCGAGGCAACAAAGCAACCCCAAAACATCAGGGAACCTCCGCCATGTTTGACTGTAGGGACCGTGTTCTCTTCTTTGAATGCCTCTTTTTTTCTCCTGTAAACTATGTTGATGCCTTTGCCCAAAAAGCTCTACTTTTGTCTCATCTGACCAGAGAACATTCTTCCAAAACGTTTTAGGCTTTTTTAGGTAAGTTTTGGCAAACTCCAGCCTGGCTTTTTTATGTCTCTGGGTAAGAAGTGGGGTCTTCCTGGGTCTCCTACCATACAGTCCCTTTTCATTCAGACGCCGACGGATAGTACGGGTTGACATTGTTCTACCCTCGGACTGCAGGGCAGCTTGAACTTGTTTGGATGTTAGTCGAGGTTCTTTACCCAACATCCGCACAATCTTGCGTTGAAATCTCTTGTCAATTTTTCTTTTCCGTCCACATCTAGGGAGATTAGCCACAGTGCCATGGGCTTTACACTTCTTGATGACACTGCGCACGGTAGACACAGGAACATTCAGGTCTTTTGAGATGGACTTGTAGCCTTGAGATTGCTCATGCTTCCTCACAATTTGGTTTCTCAAGTCCTCAGACAGTTCTTTGGTCTTCTTTCTTTTCTCCATGCTCAATGTGGTCACACAAGGACACAGGACAGAGGTTGAGTCAACTTTAATCCATGTCAACTGGCTGCAAGTGTGATTTAGTTATTGCCAACACCTGTTAGGTGCCACAGGTAAGTTACAGGTGCTGTTAATTACACTAATTAGAGAAGCATCACATGATTTTTCGAACAGTGCCAATACTTTTGTCCACCCCCTTTTTTATGTTTGGTGTGGAATTATATCCAACTTGGCTTTAGGACAATTCTTTTTGTGTTTTTTCATTTAAGACAAATTAAATGAAGATAATAATAACAAAGAATTTGTGTTTGCAATCATTTTCAGGAAGAAAATGAGTATTATCTGACAGAATTACAGGGGTGTCAATACTTTTGGCCATGACTGTAGGTCGTATACATCCACACAGTTGGGGGTCACAAAGTGTGGTATGGTGCAAATGGGAGCTAAGGGTGATAGAGTATTTGAATGGGATAGGGTCTTAGCTTAAACCCTCTTAGTGTATACCGGTATATATATATTTTTTTTTTTTCAAACTTTTTTTTACTTTTCTCCTTAATTTTTAGTCCCCTTAAGTAACTTTAACGATCGTTTGGTCACTTTTACTGTATCCCGAGCGCATGCAACGGCAATCATGCTATTTAAATGCAGCTGTAAGAGATTTCCAGTGGCATTTAAATAGTTAAACAGCAGTGATAGCGTTTAGCGCCACGGGCTATGGACCACAGCCAGCATCTGATCTCTACGCAGCGGGCACAGCTCCTGAGCCCGCTCCATACACGCGCACCCTGCCCGTACTGTACATGTATGGCAGAGTGCACAAAGAGATACCTGTATATAGGTCATTCTATGTTCATTGTTGCTTGTTTTGTTTTCTTCCCAGCTCAACATCCTGGTTGACACCGGCAGCAGTAACTTTGCAGTGGGCGCGGCCCCCCATCCCTTCCTGAAGCGATACTATCACCGACAGAGGTAAGTGAGAAGTGACTGCATATAAATCATAGAAGGGTTAATCGCCATCATTGGAAGGGATAACTTTCTGATCGGTGTTGGGGGGGGGAAAGGTCCGACTTCCCTGGACCCTCACTGATCACAAGCTGTGAAATGCCCCATCAAAACGCACACATTCGTACTTTATGGGACTGCAAAGTACAGCGCTCGGACATCTCCTGTAATCCCATGAGAATAAACGGAGCCGTATCGCACTTGTGCCGCCATAACTCCATTTCGACGCAGCATTTTAGAGCCCTGTTCTCAGGATCGGTGGCAATCCCAGCTGTCGGACCCCCAAAGATTGTTATTACTCGTGCTGTACAGTTTTGATAAAATCCCTGTTTTCTCTGCTGTAAATGTAGCAGTTTTTAGAATGCTAAGATCTGCATAACTCCGCCCACACCACTGATTGGCAGCTTCCTGATTACACTGTGAGCAAGCTGCCAATCAATGGTGGGGGGGCGGGATTACACAGATTAGCTGGACTGTCTGGCATGAGACACCTAGTCCTGCAGTGATAATCTCCTGCTGATAAACCACTGATTGTATTGAAACTACAACACATAGCCAAGTAAGTGACACATGCCTGGAATCAGGCTCTCTCCCCCTACATTATACTGCTCTCAGATTACATGATGAAAGATTCCCTTTAAAGAGCTAATTAGAAAAGGAGGCCTTATAGAGCCATTAAAAAATGGGGAAAAATGCAAGTAACAGTGTCTTTCTTTAAAGTAGCTCTTTATTGCCTTCTGTATAATTTTGGCAGATCTGCACTTCTTTGTGGTTGCCTGCAATGATTTATACAACGGCTCATAAAGGTGTAAAATGATGGGCGCCGTCTGCTGAACTGAGCAGGTGCCCAGCCCCCGCTGTGACCTGTAACATGGTTTCTATGGGGACTCCGGGAATAGGCCCTTGTGGTGCTCGTTAGTGGTAATGAAGTCAGTGGGGTTAGGAGATTATTGCTATCGTTACATGTTGACCTGAATTACCTGTAATTGCCTAAAATGTAACGATATTGTCATTTTGAGTCTGATAATTATTATCAAAACGCATAGGAAAAAAATAAAGTATAATACTAAACCTTATACAGATCCTATACTATGTACTTCAGTGGAAAGTGTAAGGAGACCATATGGGAGCTCATACTTTTATACTAGAACGCTGTACACACAGCATAACCTTAAAGGGGTGGTCCAAAACACAAATTAATATTCATCCTAAATGCCTACCACTATAATGAAATAATATTTTTTCTAATGCACGTTAATTAAAAAGTCCCCATTATTCCCTCACTGCGCTATCTAACTGCTTTATCTTTTTTTACTACTTCCTCTTTGATGACGCTTCGTTTGAGAATCCAAGTTTATCCTTGGATACCCAAACGAAATGTCTTCAGGGGGTAAAGGCTGCTGTCACAGCCGGAGCCTCCGCCCCTTCCCAGAGACGAAGCATCATCACTGACCCCTATTTCACAGACTGGGCTAGTCCCTGCTCTACTGAGCATTCGCCGGTTTTCATTTCCTATGCTCAGTGGATCTGGTCACTGTTCTTCTCAGTGCACAATGACAGTGCGCTCTCTTGCCTGTGCTGCTCAGAAGTATTGAGCCTGCAAGAGAATGCACTGTCAGTGTGCGTAGTAAGAATATATGGCATACAAATGGGGTGGAGGAGAGCAGAAGTGAGCCATTGGGAGAGGGGCGGCTTATGGTGGTATCCCTTTTCAGATACCTGGGAATATGGATCTCGATGCCAGTTACAGAGTTTCTGTATAGGAATTTGACACCTCTCGTGGGCGCCCTTAAAGCAAAAGTGGATGCATGGAATAAATTGCACTTATCGGTGGTGGGGAGGGTTAATCTAATTAAAATGGTTCTGATGCCCAAATTACTCTACGTCCTACATAACGCGCCAGTTTGGATTCCACGTGGGAAATTCCGGCAGATTAATGCTCTATTTAGAAGTCTGATATGGGGGAGGCGGTACCCACGTATTCGCCTGGAGACGCTTCAGCGACCCAAGGAAGATGGAGGATTGGCTTTACCCAATCCTGAGTTATACTTTCTTGCAGCCCAGAGCCAGCATTTGAAGGGCTGGGCGCGGGAGGCGTCTGCCAGTGCGGTGCAGCACTTGATGGAGAGGGTGACAGACCGACGACCGGTAGCGCAGTGTCTGGAGGATGGTTCCTTGGGAGTATTGGGGAAATTATACCCAACTATGTTTTTGATATATAAATTATGGACCAGACTGCGACAGATTAGGGGGGTTACGGGGCTGACTAAATTTACACCGATATGGTTTAATAATAATTTGGTTGAGTTTGCGGCCCTTGGAGTGCTGACGGAGTGGAGGGCCAAAGGAATCCACTTGGTGGCTCAGATAGTTCAACAACGAGGATTAAAGTCCTTTTCGCAGCTGCAAGGGGAGTTTGGACTGAGACCGACTGGGGAGTATCAATATGCTCAGATGAAACATGCTTTTAAAGCTCAAAACAGGGGCGGTGGTGTTGAGATCCAAGAGGACATAGTTCTGGAATACGTGTGTGGGGAAGGGTCCACAAGGGGAGTCATTACCACCCTTTATAAGGACCTTCTACATGCATATTTGTTAGACTTCCCTTTAAAAGCGAGAGCGAAATGGGAAAGAGATTTAGGCCCAATGGAGGATGAAACCTGGGAATCGGTGTTGGAGTCGGTTCCACGAGTGTCGCTGAGCGAGCCGTATAGACTATCGCAGCTGTACATCTTGCACAGAGTCTATAAATCACCGGAAGTGTTGTGCAGAGCGGGGTTGCGTGCTGACTCTGAATGCCCGAGATGTAAGAATGGGAATGCAGGAATATACCACATGATGTGGACATGTCCAAGACTGGTTGCTTTCTGGTTGGTGGTAATGAGCCGTGTGGAAGGGGCGTATAAATGCAGAGTGCCGAGAGATCCGATAGTGTGTATACTAGGATATGTAGAGGAAATTAGAGTGGATAACATCTGGAAGATAGCAATAGCTAGGCTATTATACATGGCAAGGAAGGTAATAGCAAGGAACTGGATCAAGGAGGAACCGCCTACGAGGGGTGAATTCCTGAATTATGTTAAACATGGTCTCAATCTGGAAAAGGGGGTCTATAAAAGACGTGGGAAAATAGAAACGTTTGACAAAATGTGGTCTCCGTGGCTCGAGCTGGGATGAATAGTTATGGGAAATGGGAGAGTGAGAGCCTCTGAAAGGAAGAGAGTGCCAAAGGAACAAGCGAACATAAGTGAGTCAAATGGCTCAAGGAACCATCAATACTGGTAACAAAAGTATAACTGGGAAGGAGCTGTCAGGGGAGGGGGAGGTTTGGGTATGGTTGGGATTGTTGGGGGTTTGGAAAATGTTAAAATTTTTGTAAAATACTGGACAGTGCATAAATTGTATTGTGCATGTTTGCTTTCAATAAAAAAACTATTTAAACAAAAAAAAAAGAATATATGGCATACAAAAACCAGTGTCTTGTCTGAAAGGGGGTATGCTGGTCTCTGTATGTTGGGTATTCTTTTTAAAATGCGCACTGACAGCGCCCTCACTTGCCAGCTCGTCACTTCTGATCAGAGCAGGCGAGAAAGTGCGCTGTCATTGTGCACTGAGAAGAACAGTGCACAGAGACAAGATCTGAGCCCACATCAGAATTGACAATGGATGTATGCTCATTAGGGCAGAGACTAGCCCAGCCCCTGAAGCAAACATCACTGATGAAGCTTTGTTTCACGAAGGGGGCAGAAACTGCGTCAGTGACCGCAGTCACTGATGAAGCTTCGTTTGGGAAGCCAATACTCAAACAAAGTGTCATAAAAAAGGAGCAAATGATAGGACATTTTAAATTAAAGTATATTAATTAATAGATTAGATTATGGCATTAAATAGATAGGGATTTGGAATGCAAATTAACTTCTGTTTCGGACCACCCATCTAAAGGGTTATTTCCCATCTTCATAAACATATGCAGAGCTTACCAGCTTTTTTCTATTGAGCACCAAGCACTGTTTTGAAGCTGGATCGCTGGAGTGTGCAGTTACCTCCTAATGTTGGCCAGTTTCAGAGTGTTAGACAGCAGCGGTGGTCGGTCTCCTAGGAAACGAGCTGTAAACAAAAGAAAAGTGTTAATATCTCAAGAACAGCTGCAAATTTTAATAAGCAGTAAATTGCAAAACTGCTTGTTTTTACAAGCTCTATCAATCTATGAAGATGGAAATTATCCTTTGATACAATGCTCTATTATTGTTATCGCTCATTTATAAACAGGAGGGAATTGATCTTTGAACTGGACCGCAGTGAGATCCCCCCCCTCCGCTGTTGATTTGTGAAGCTCTAAGCTCTAAGCTCCTCTGGCACAGCAGATAAAGGCTATTATAAGGCCAGATTTGTCTGCTCACAGTCTCCTTCCCTTTATAACGGAAATCATTCTCATCACTGACTGAACCCCTTTACTCCCCGGTGATTTTGCGTTTTTGCGTTTCCGTTTTTTTTCCCCCTGCTTCCCAGAGCCATGGCTTTTTAATTTTTCCATCAATATGGCCATATGAGGGTTTTTTTTCGTGGGACGAGTTGTTTTTTTTTTTCCTCGTTACTCCGTTATACCAACCAGATTAATTTACATTATATTTTGATAGATCGGATATTTCTGAACAGGATGATACCAAATATGTGTATGTTTCACTTTTTTTAGTTGTTTTATTTTGAATGGGGCAAAAAAGGGGTGATTTGAACTTTTTTTTTTTTATTTTTTTAAATATTTTTTAAAACTTTTTTTTTTACTCTATGTAAGGCCAGTTTCACACGTCAGTGTCTCCGGTACGTGAGGTGACAGTTTCCTAACGTACCGGAGACACTGACACACGTAGACACATAAAAATCAATGCATCTGTTCAGATGTCATTGATTTTTTGCGCACGGATTACACGGACCCATTAAAGTCAATGGGTCCGTGCAAAAGACGTACCGCACACGGACGTTGTCCGTGTGCAGTCCGTGTGCCGTGCAGGAGACAGCGCTACTGTAAGCGCTGTCCCCCCAATGGTGCTGAAGCCGCGATTCATATCTTTCCTGCAGCAGCGTTTGCTGTAGAGAAAATATGAATAATCGTGTTTAAAATAAAGATCTATGTGCATCCCCGCTCCCCCCCACGCTGTTCTGAAAATACTCACCCAGCTCCCTCGCCGGCGCTGCTTCCTCTCCTGGCCGCATCTTCTCCTGTATGCGGTCACGTGAGGCCGCCGATTACAGTAATGAATATGCGGCTCCACCTCCCACAGGGGTGGAGCCGCATATTCATTACTGTAATCGGCGGCCCCACGTGACCGCATACAGGAGAAGATGCGGCCAGAACAGGAAGCAGCGACAGCCAACGAGGGAGCTGGGTGAGTATTTTCAGAACAGCGGGGGGGAGGGGGGGGCTCACAGGGGGTGGGGGGGGCGCACAGGGGGTGGGAGGGCGGGGGGAAGATAGATCTTTATTTTAAACACTATCTTCTATATATCTTCTCTGCAGCAAACGCTGCTGCAGGGAAGATATGAATCGCGGCTTCAGCACCAGATGCTGGTACGTGTGGTACCCAGCACGGTGCGTGTGGTACCCAGTGGGCACACGTGTGCCGCACGTGTGCCACACTGATATGCCACAGAAACGTAGGGGCACACGGACACGGATAATTCCGGTACTGATTTTTTCCGGTACTGGAATTATCTGGAGGTGTGAAACCGGCCTAATAGTCCCCTTAAGGGACTTGAAGCTGCGATCATCTGATTGCCTGTGCTATACATACAGTAGCAGGGCTCCAGCACTGCTATGTGTAGCAAAAATCACGAGCTCCTATGGACGACAGCCATGCACTGACGTTCATAGGTGATTTACAATGACAGGCACAGGAGGTCTTCTGCAGACCCCCGGCTGTCATGACAACCCATGGGTGCACCACGATCATATGACAGGGACACCGATGGGCGTGTCTTGTGGCACGCTTCCTGTTAGCATGTATTAAAATGCCGATGTCAGAGATTGATAGCAGTATTTAACATGTTAAGTGGACAGAAACTCAGCAGCAGGGAGGAGATAGCTGTCAATGAGGCTAGGTGGGAGGAGATTCAGCAACAGCAGGGAGGAGGGACAATGAGGAGCTGTCAATCAGGCTATGTGGGAGGAGATTGAGCAACAGCAGGGAGGAGGGACAATGAGGAGCTGTCAATCAGGATAGGTGGGAGGAGATTCAGCAACAGCAGGGAGGAGGGACAAGGAAGGGCTGGCAATCAGGCTATGTGGGAGGAGATTCAGCAACAGCAGGGAGGAGGGACAATGAAGAGCTGTCAATCAGGCTAGGTGGGAGGAGATTCATCAACAGCAGGGAGGAGGCACAATTAAGAGCTGTCAATCAATCTGGGGGGAAGAGATTCATCAACAGCAGGGAGGAGGGACAATGAGGAGCTGTCAATCAGGATAGGTGGGAGGAGATTCTTCAACAGCAGGGAGGAGGGACAATGAAGAGCTGTCAATCAATCTAGGTGGGAGGAGATTCATCAACAGCAGGGAGGAGGGACAATGAGGAGCTGTCAGTCATTCAGGCTAGGTGGGAGGAGATTCAGCAACAGCAGGGAGGAGGGACAAGGAGGGGCTGTCAATCAGGCTATGTGGGAGGAGATTCAGCAGCAGCGGGGAGGGACAATGAAGAGCTGTCAAACAGGCTATGTGGAGGAGATTCATCAACAGCAGGGAGGAGGGACAATGAGGAGCTGTCAATCAGGATAGTTGGGAGGAGATTCATCGACAGCAGGGAGGAGGGACAATGAGGAGCTGTCAATCAATTTAGGTGGGAGGAGATTCATCAACAGCAGGGAGGAGGGACAATGCTCCGAGCTGTCATTCAGGCTATGTGGCAAAAAACTGGGATTAAACTTTCAGAAAGGATTATGCAGCTATTCTGATATGGTCACACAGAAAGCATTAAGCTACTTACTGGTAGCGGCATTTCTCGGAGGCCCATGACAGCACGATGAGAGAGGGGATCCGCCCATTAGAAACAGGAAACCTACAGATACAAAAGGGCGGCACCTCTCCCTTGCCTCAGTTGTATTTCAGAGTCTTGAGAGGACTACCGCGGTTAGTGGCACACAAAAATATACACTATATACAGATTATATACAAAATTTCAGCCATATATTGGAACTGGGTATCATATGTGAAATATATACATTAATAGGAAGTGCAACCCCCACGTGAATAGGGAGGGAACTAAGGGTGCTGTCATGGGCCTCCGAGAAATGCCGCTACCAGTAAGTAGCTTAATGCTTTACTCGGACTCCCATGATAGCACGACGAGAGAATTACAGAGATGTAAGCTTCCTTAGGGAGGGACTATGGCCTGTAGCACCCTTAACCCGAATGTGAGATCAGAGGAAGCCCCCAAATCCAACCTATAGTGTTTAAAGAAGGTGGACGGGGATGACCTTACATATCTGGTCGATTGATACTCCAGATTTTTCCGCCCAGGATGTAGCCATGGCCCTGGTGGAATGCGCCCTCAGATTCTGCAGAGCCGGACCCCCACCTGCGGTATAAGCCTAAGAGATAGCCTCCCTAATCCACTTTGCTAGTGTGTACTTTGATACCCTGAGTCCCTTTTTAGGATTTTGGAAAGATAAAAATAACGCATCATCTTTCTTCCACGTATCGGTAACAGATGTATTCTAGCAGGCATCTCCTAACATCTAACGTATGGAGTAGTTCTTCTTTAGGGTTGGAGGGATTGGGAAGGAAGGATGGTAAAACTATCTCCTGAGACCTGTGAAACCGTGATGACACTTTTGGTAAATAGGCCGGGTCCGGTCTGAGGACTACCCTATCCGGCAGAAACTCTGTATAAGGGGAAAGCCTGGAGAGAGCTTGTATGTCTCCCACTCTACGGGCAGATGTAATTGCTACAAGAAATGCTGTCTTAAGGGATAAGGCCTTAATTGAAGCTGATTGTAATGGTTCAAACGGCTCTCTAGTCAATGCTGACAGGACTAGGTTGAGATCCCAAGGCATAGATCTATCCTTATGAATGGGTCTAGTTCTACCAGATGCTTTAATGAACCTTGAGATCCAATAATTATTGGCGATGTTACAGGAAAATAGAGCCCCTAGGGCCGAGACCTGTACCCTTAGAGTACTAGTGGATAGATCTAGTTCTAAGCCTCTTTGCAGGAATTCTAAGATTTGTTTTATAGGTATTCCCTCTTCTAAATTAAAATCAGAAGAGGCCAGAAACTTCCGCCAGGTTCTAGCGTAGATTGTTGTGGTTATCTGCTTCCTACTTTTCATAAGGGTCTCAATTAAACTCGGGGAGAACCCTTTGCTTTTTAGTAACGCCCTTTCAAAATCCATGCCGTTAAATGGAGATTCTTTACTTGCGGATGGCTGATCGGACCCTGGTAGAGCAAATCTGGAATCTCCGGAAGTACCCAGGGATCCTCCACTGACATCATCCTGAGTCAAGTGAACCAGGCCCTTCTGGCCAGAATGGGGCAATCAATATAACTCTGGCTCGATCTTCTCTTATCTTCCTGATTACCAGGGGTATCAGGCCTAGTGGAGGAAACGCATACGCCAGCCGAAAATCCCAATTGATCAGAAAGGCGTCTACCGCCAGAGGATTCTCCCTGGGATTTAGGGAACAGAATTTTATTGTCTTTCGGTTGTCCCTGGTGGCAAATAAATCTACCTCTGGATGTCCCTATTTGTGGACAATCTGGTCGAACACGAGACTGTTTAGAGACCACTCCCCTTGCCTTAAGGTGTTGCGGCTTAGAAAGTCCGCTTTGACATTTTCTTTTCCTCTTATATGCAGAGCGGTTAAAGATAAGAAATGATTTTCCGCTGTCTGGAACAGACGATCCGCCACTCTCATCAGTGATTCGGAATGAGTTCCACCCTGGTGATTTATGTATGCGACCGCCACCTGGTTGTCCGAGAGGATCTTGACATGATGTCCCCGCAGATATATGAGGAATTTTTTTTACTGAAAGTTCTACTGCCATTAACTCTTTTTGGTTGGAGGAGGCTGATATTAGGGGAGGGGGCCATAGATCCTGAACTATCATGTCATCCATGTGTGCTCCCCAACCCGAAGGGCTAGCGTCTGTTGTTACAATACGTGTTACCTGTATCACCCAGGGAACTCCTGCCGATAAATTTCCATTGTCTAGCCACCACCTAAGAGATGTAAGAGTTTTTGAACCTAAAGTAATCTGACTCTGTAAGGACCCATGTAAAATTCTATCATTAACCAGCACCTCGGATTGTAATGGTCTGGTGTGGAATTGGGCCCAACGGACAGCGGGAATGCAAGAGGTTAAGGAACCCAATAGTGACATAGCCTGTCTATGGGTCATGGATGGTTTGTCAATTGCCTTAGACACCTGTTGCTGGATGTGTAACAATTTGTCGGGCGGAAGACAACACTGTTGGGATTCTGAATTTAACAACAGTCCTAAGAACCTTTGTATTTTTGGGGGCTGTAAACGAGATTTCTCATAATTTATGATCCAACCCAGACGCTCCAGTTTGGATGTGGCTGTTTCTAGTTGAGAAAGGCAATGGTCTGCTGAGCTCCCTACTATAAGGAAATCATCCAAGTAGGGAATAATCAGGATGTCAGACTCTCGTAAATGCGCCATGACCTCGGCCACTAGCTTTGTAAACACCCTAGGAGCCGCTGATAAGCCAAAGGGAAGAGCTCTGAACTGGAAATGGCGAATCTGTCCCCCCATTGACACCGCTACTCTCAGGAATCTCTGGAAGTCTTCATGTATCGGAACATGATAGTATGCATCTTTTAGATCTACAACTACCATGAAACAGTGATTAAACAACATTTTTATTGCCGAATTAATTGTTTCCATTTTGAATGATTCATTGACCAGGAACTCATTAAGACATCTGAGATTTATGATCGTTCTAAAAGATCTGTCTGGCTTCTTGATCAGAAAAAGAGGAGAATAAAATCCCCTTCCTCTTTCTGATTCTGGAATTTCAATCAATATGTTTTTGGAGCATAAGTTCATGACCTCTGCTTCTAGAGCTGCTTGCTCAAGGGGGGAGGAACGTAAAGGGGTCAACTTAAATTTTTCTCGAGGCCAGTGATCGAAGTCCAGCCTTAGACCTTTCGTTATAATGCCTCTGACCCATTTACTGTTCGTAATGTCAAGCCATGCTGAGGAGAACGCTGACAGTCTACCCCCCACAGGGATCGCTAGTCATTGGTCCGTTTTTTTCTGATCTCTTGAGGAACGGCAAAACATGTAGCCCGTACCTCTTCCGCGTCTTTCTTCCCATCTCAAACTCTCTCTGGAGGGAGAGGACCCGCGTTTTTTCCCGCGACCAAACCTCCTCCGATTGAAGGGTCGGCGGTAGGATGCTGAATATAGATTGGGAAATTTCTTTTTGTCATCCCCTGCCTTTTCCAGCAACTCGTCCAGAGTAGGACCAAAGAGATATTGTCCTTCACACGGAATGGTGCAGAGTTTAGTTCTGGACTGAATGTCACCTGACCAGCATTTTAACCATAAGGCACTGCGAGCCGCGTTAGATAGTCCTGCCACTCTAGCCGCCATTCTGACAGAGTCCACAGATGCGTCCGATGGGAAAGCCGCAGCATTCTGAATTGTTGGTAGAGCCTTCAGAATAGTATCTCTGGATGCACCATCCTTAAGCTGGGACTCTAACTGATCTAGCCAGACCATTAATGACCTGGCTGTACATGTTGCGGCCACGGCTGGTCTGAGAGATCCAGCCGCCATCTCCCAGGTACCTTTAAGGAAGATATCTGCCTTCCTGTCCAGAGGATCTTTGAGGGTCCCCATATCCTCAAAAGGCAATGAGGCTTTCTTTGACGCTTTTGCTACTGCCGGGTCCAACTTAGGGGCTTTATCCCACGTATCCACAACTGGATCATCAAAGGGATACCTGCGTTTTAATGCTGGCGGTAAGGCCCCCTTCTTTTCCGTTTTTTTCCATTCTCGGAGGATCAAGTCCTGGATCTTCTCATTTACCGGAAAAGATCTATGTTTTTTACGATCCAATCCGCTAAACATCAACTCCTGTTTTGAGGGCTGTGGTTTAGGTTCTTCTATACCCATCGTGCCTCTAACTGATTTGACTACTCTGTCTATCTTATCCAAGGGTAGACAGAATCGTCCAGACTCCTCATCCGATGAAGAGGAGAAAGGACTAGAGAGATAGGCATTTTCCTCTCTTTCTTCCTCTGAAGAATTAGAGTCCAGGGGGTCCTATGTTTCGAGTCTTCCGCTTGGGATAGGGACCGTAGTGATTCCCTCACTTCCAACCGGATCATTTCCTTTAGGTTTGCCGCACTCACAGACTCCTCTGCTACCTAGGGGAGGACAATATAGGTGATAACTACTATCTGACCTAAAGTCCCTTCCACCCCACCACTCCTGTAGACCTCACCGTCTGTTGTATACAGGGGGCACATAACTTTTTAGAACAAGAATCAGGTAAGGGGACTCCACAGAGGGCACACTCCTTATGTTTTGATTTGTCCGAACTCTTCTTCCCCTGGAAAGATAAAGTATAAGGGGCCTGCGTCACAGAGTGAACTTTCACGTAGATCACTTACCCGTGCGCCAAAGTAAAGTACCGGAATACGAGGGGGTTCTTTACTAGTCGAAGCCCTGGATCCCTGCTCGGATGAGCTTTTACGACTGGGCTGGTCGCTTCTATCTTTCTGCTTGGGCTTCTGACGCACCTCGTCTGGCAGCTGCTGCTGCTCACCACCACTTTCCATGACGAATTACGACCAAAAGCAGGGCTCTATCGTCATAACCTGCTTAAATCCCCCTTGGATCCGGTCAGCAGATGGGCCAGCGCTGTCACTATTGGCCTAGGACACAGCAGGGAGGGCAGGAGGTCTTGCGGACAAACCGGCGTTCAGATGCGATGGGCGCCGCCATCTTGGAACGACCGCACATGCGCAGACGTCCGGCGACCCGGAAGCGGCTACTAGCTCCGCCCCCCCACGTCACTGCACCCGGAAACGCTCCAGCACGCGCTGAGAGCGGTGCAGGACGCCGGAGAGGGACCGCAGTGCTCCGGGAGCTCACCCACCACCTGAGCCCGACACCCGCAGCCATGCCGTACCGCTGCACCACCAATGGGAGACTACTTACCTGCGCCGACGCTGATGGAGGCAGGAAATCCTCCGGACTCCGCTCCCTGCTGCGAACGCCACCGCATGCAATCCAGCAAGGACCACCGTGGCGTCTCCAGGGATCTCCGCACCGGCCGAGGTAGGAGACCCCCCCGCTACCGTATTCGGCCGGCCGGCCTGGGCCCTTCTGTAGGCACCCGTCCCCTCAGGAACAGGAAACCAACTGAGGCAAGGGAGAGGTGCCGCCCTTTTGTATCTGTAGGTTTCCTGTTCCTAATGGGCGGATCCCCTCTCTCGTCGTGCTGTCATGGGAGTCCGAGTAAAAATAAGTATGCCAGCCTCATCTGGTCTAAGAGATCTATTCAATAGAGTATGCAGTTTATATTGTGAAATTTGGTGACAGAATTGCTTTAAGAGACTGATCATATTGTTCCAGATGAGCATTCAGCAGGGAGAAGATAAGTTGTTTGGTTTATACATCCCAATATATTTTTATGGACCCCTGATTCCCAACATGGAGCCCTCTCTCTCATCCCTTCTCTCATAGGGAGACATGAATTTCATTAGCGCTGTCACTGGCATCTAATAGACATAAAAATTACACTATTACATTGCTTTCCGGGTGGATATGGGTCTCGTTATATATGTTACCATTTCGGTATTTTTTTTTTTGAATTGTTACATTAATATAGAGAACACCTAATGTCACGCTAGAGGAGCGCAGGTTGTTTTTTTGTGTGTATTTTCTGATTGTCAGGCACTCAAAGAGTTAAAATATCCGGGTACTGATATGAGACAGATGGCGTGCCAAGTAGTTATGGAAACCATAGCAAACAGCATCTGTCGCGCTTGTCGCTGTCCGTACCGGCGCTGGATATCGGAAACAACTAATCATTTATCATATGTGGCACCAAATTAATTAATATGTAGCAATTATGTAAATAATGTCGTTGCAGTATGAGGATGGTGAGGATATTCATAGGTGTTACATTAAAAAACTGGATTCATTTGGGGATATAGCCTTAGATACAACTGTTGAAGGTTGGAGCCAGTGCAGAATTAACTACATTCGTATTGATATGTCACAGTTCACCTCCTCCCCCTCTCTGCACCATGACCTCTGCACAGATCACACAGAGCATGCCTAGAAAACTTTCCTCCAGAAATCAACGAGCCAGAGTCAGTCTATTACTGTCTTTGACCCTTGTAATGTAAACCACTACAAACCAGACTCCAGGAAACTGAATAAAAAAAATTCAGAAACTAAAACCAGAAAAGTATGTCACTAGCTAGTTTAAAAAAAAAAAGAGTTTTCCCCATCATCATAGATGGATAGAGCTTGTAAAAATAAGAAATTTTCCAATTTAATGCTTATTAAAATTTGCAGCCGTTCCTGAGATATTAACACTTTTCTTCTGTTGCCTTGGAGACCGACCACACGATCTGTTGTTTACCAGTGGTGGTCGGTCTCCAAGGCAATGAGCTGTTAACAAAAGTGTTAATATCTCAAGAACGGCTGGAAATTTTAACAAGCAGTAAATTGCAATAACGCTTGTATTTATGAGCTCTATCCAACAGTATCCATGGATGAAGATGGGAAATAACCCTTTAATAACTAAAAAAATATATATACGGTAATATTTTTGTTTAATGAAAATTGGATCAGTGATTAAATCTTTGTATCGAGTCGTACAAAGCTTGTATTATTTCTCTTGATTTGTGTTTACAGGTCTAGGACGTACCGGGATGTCCGAAGAGGAGTGTATGTTCCATACACTCAGGGAAAATGGGAGGGAGAATTGGGTACAGATTTGGTTACAATCCCACATGGCCCCAACGTCACCGTCACAGCAAACATTGCAGCCATAACTGACTCCGATAAGTTCTTCATCAATGGCTCCAACTGGGAAGGAATTTTGGGGCTTGCATACGCCGAGATTGCACGGGTGAGTTAGACAAAAGCGCATAGAAAAAAAAAATTATATTTTTCAAAAAGTTTTAAAAACTCTCTACATATATTAACTTTCCTTGGCTCCCTTATAGTAACGATTCCCTCCTGTACAGAAGAGTTTGGTGATGAACCCAGTAGCATTAAGGCTATGTGCACACGTTCAGGATTTCTTGCAGAAAATTCCTGAGAAAAACCTGAAATTTTCTGCAAGAAATCTGCATATGTTTTTTGCGCGTTTTTGATGCGTTTCTTCCCCAGACATTTCCCAATGCATTTTATAGTGGGAAATCCGCAAAAAAAAACCCGCAAAATTAATGAACATGCTGCGTTTTTTACCACAATGCGTTTTTTTTCGTGGAAAAAAACGCATCATGTGCACAAAACATGCGGAATTCATTCTAAATGATGAATTCATGTAGAAAAAGATACACGGCACCGCTACTAATATCTGCCCAATGCCGCCACATTTAATTATTAGCGCTGCTACGCCATATAAGCCTAACAAGGACACTCGGGCGCACAATCAAAGTCCATGATGATCCAAATAAAGCAGAAAAAAATAGAAGTGCTCTCACCGGTCCAAAAAAATGAAAATCCTTTATTCAGAACATATGCAGGTGACTAGAGAGGAACGTGGAACGGAAGGACGATGGCCGTTTCGCGCTGCTGCGCTGATGACCCATAGAAGCGCAGCAGCGCGAAACGGCCATCGTCCTTCCGTTCCATGTTCCCCTCTAGTCACCTGCATATGTTCTGAATAAAGGATTTTCATTTTTTTGGACCGGTGAGTGCACTTCTATTTTTTTCTGCTTTATTTGGATCATTCTAAATGATGGGATGCTCATTGTATGCTTTTTTTTTGCGGTTTTATAGCGTTTTTTATCGTGAAAAAACGCGAAAAATAAACAGCGTGTGCACACGGCCTAAGCGTGCATGCTGTGATTTGTTTTTGTGGTCCAAGAAAAAAATTGGCCATGTACACGGCCTCATAGAAAAACATAGGGTACAAGTGCAACCTGTTAAAACCAACAACACTTGTCTGATTAAAATGGACTTTGAGAATTTTATTATAATGTTAATTTACCATTATTTTTTTGCCATTAATATCTGGGGGGTTAAAGTTTATTTTGGTTTAAAAATGGGCCCAAAGTGTTAAAAAAATAATAATATTCACCCACTGGACCCTGCTGTTCCTTTTCACTGCTGCCCATATCCCTTGCTAGTCTTTTCTCCTCCTTTTCTGGCGGGTAATGTCACATGAACCCTGCAGCTAATCACTGGCTGCAGCAGTGACATTCCGCATCAAGGCGGTCCGGAGAAGTGGCTAACATTCGGTAGGTGAGTATCTTTCTTTTATTTTGAAGGCAACCATGGACCCATTTCTAAAGGTAAAATATAAAAAAAAATAAGGTCATAGTAAGATCTACAGCGAAGGCTCTATGCGGGATATGTTGATTTGGCGCGGATTTGCTGCAAAATCTGAAACGTTTTACTGCACCTGGATTTCAACATACAGGATGACGTATTCCTGAAATTAACACCCTGGTTTTCTTCCAGCCTGACGACTCGCTGGAACCATTCTTTGACTCTCTTGTAAAGCAGACACGGGTCCCCAATGTCTTCTCCCTGCAGTTGTGTGGGACAGGATACCCCATCAAGGAGGGGAACACGTCGGCCTCGGTGGGAGGAAGCATGGTGAGTTCGGTGGTAATATTCCCGTTACTGGGTTCCGGTGACGTGCATTAAAGCTTGTGTTGTGGGCATTGTCTTCCAGGAGTTGCACGTTATATACTTATTTTTCTTCTTTTTATACTGTTTCTTTTTCTAGGTCATTGGAGGGATCGACCCATCGTTGTATGTAGGTAATATATGGTACACACCTATAAGGAAGGAGTGGTACTACGAGGTCATCATTGTGAAGATCGAAATCAACGAAAAGGATCTGAAGATGGACTGTAAAGAGGTGAGCGTCACGGTGGTCATGCTACTAACGACGAGAGTTGAGCAAACTAGTTCAACTTGTTTTTACTGGACAACCCCTTTAAAATCATATTTAAAGGGAACCTACAGTCTGATCCTGTAATAAAGCAGGAGTTGCTGCATAGATTGTTATATAGTATCGTGGTTAAAACATTAAATGTAACTTTTTTTATTCATTTAAATCTTTGCTGTTTTTACTACAGGAGTCCAGTGGGCGGTCACTGATTAGGACCGCCCACTGGACTCCTCACCATAGATAAAAGAGATTTCAACAGATAAAATACCAACGCTTTCACCAGAAAGTTATATATCAATCAGCTCAGCTCAGAAAGAGATAGGAGTGCGGGTACAAGGTAAAAAGAGCGCTTTAAAAAAGTGGTTTTTTTTTCCCAGTAAAGATCTGATTCCACATTTCTATATTCTCAGTACAACTATGATAAGAGCATCGTCGACAGTGGAACCACAAACCTTCGCCTGCCAAAGAGGGTGTTTGATGAAGCTGTAAAAATGATTAAAGCTGCTTCCTCGGTGAGTGATAATTGAAGCAGGAGTGAAAAGAAGTCACCTGTTGTTCATCAGTATTTCATGCCCGCTGGATGGAAGTCCGGATGGGTTGTCTTTGGTGCAGTTCTTGGGGAACTAATGGTTCTCATAAAAGAGTTCCAGATGGCGTATGGCAACTTAATAGAGTTGAGCAAAATGTTTCACAAAACCCTGACCCAGTGGCCATATAGGAAGTCCGGCCTGCGATCCTCTACCTGCATGATCCCCAGCACCGTGATTAGTGTGATGCCGCAATGTAAAGATATACATCAGAAGATCAGAAGATACAGTATGAACACAAAAGCTAATTTTGTGCTGCCAGTTGTCACTGCCACGTAATGTGGGACATTGTGCCTGCTTCAAATTAAATTGTAAAGATGTGAGTATGTGCACGGAAGAGCCACGCTGATACATTGAGCATCAAGGCAGAGCTCTCTTTATTGCACCATACGTCAGTGTTTATATGGGCATTTTTCTGGACATACATTGTACCAATGTAATTTGCTCAGCTTATGTCTACATATTGGCTGGCATAGCATACATACATCTCTGGCTAAAGTTACTACTGGCTATACCCAGCTGAAGAGTTAAGGTGTAATACCTCTTCATGTCTCTGTTATCTCTAAGTCAAAGACATTCCTCACACTCCTTATCTTGAAACATACATACTGGCTCAGGCTCCATTTCACAGAAGAGATGCATGTACCATAACCAAAATGGAGTTAAGAAATGTGGTTTGTCGACGCGTTTCGCAGTTCAAAATTTCTTCATCAGGATAAACCATAATGACATTGTGATGAAGTTTTGAACTTCGCAACGCATTGACAAATAAACCACATTTCTGGACACCAATTAGGCCGGAGTCACACTACAGCGAGATACGGCCAAGTCTCGCTGGTTAAAAGCAAGCTCTGGCACCGGCACTCCAGAGCAGAGCAAAGCGTGCGGCTCCATGTATTGCTATGCGGTCGCACGCTCCGCTCCGGAGTGCCGGTGCCAGAGCTTGGTTTTAACCAGCGAGACTCGGCCGTATCTCGCGGTGTGTGATCCCGGCCTTATTATTTAAAGGGTAATCTGGTATTTTATTATTAATAAATCAATATTAAATCAGAGTGGGTCTGACACCCCCACCAATTAAGTGAATGGGAGGGGATTTCTAAGCAATGTACGTTGGTGCGCCACTTCTGATGCACTGCGGTCTGCTCAATCAGCTGATTGGAGTGGATGAAGTCTGATGATATTGATGGATTAAAAGGTCATCAATCATAACGTTTCAGAGAATCCCTTTAAAAGGCATTTATATATGTGATATATTGATTTATATCCCGTTTATTGTCTTCTGTCAGACGGAGAAGTTCCCTGATGGCTTCTGGTTGGGAGAACAGCTGGTGTGCTGGCAGGAAGGTACAACGCCGTGGAACATCTTCCCTGTAATCTCCCTGTATCTGATGGGCGAAGCTACCAACGAGTCTTTTCGCATCACCATTTTGCCGCAGGTTAGTATCCTATAGATGAAGCCATCATGGACTGTCCAAGGCAGAGTCACTGAAGGACCGAAGTAAGGGGTAACTGAGCTACGCAAAATAATAATAATAATCTTTATTTTTATATAGCGCTTTACAGTTTGCACACATTATCATCGCTGTCCCCTTTGGGGCTCACAATCTAGATTCCCTATCAGTATTGTCTTTGGAATGTGGGAGGAAACCGGAGTGCCCGGAGGAAACCCACGCAGACACGGGGAGAACATACAAACTCCTTGCAGATGTCGTCCTTAATGGGATTTGAACCCAGGACTCCAGCGCTGCAAGGCTGCTGTGCTAACCACTGAGCCACCGTAGTGCTAACCACTGAGCCACCGTAGTGCCCAAGTCTGCAAAAGTCTGTCTGCTTACAGCTACCGGTATTGCTTACATCTCTGCACTAAACTCAATGCTAAACACCATGCAGTAAGCTCTTAAACTGTACCACAGCCAAAATTGTATCATTTCAACTGACCCTGTCACCAGGACAAAAGTGTCCAGTTTTTGCATTATTCTATTTCCGCCACTCCCCTGAGTATTCCGCTTTTGTTTGTTTTTCAATCTGCCTCACAGATCCAGAGATACGGCCCTTTTTATATCATTCCAAATGGGTGTGGCTCAAAGGATCCTCTGGGGCGTGTCTTTCAGCTGCAAAGCACCTTGGGTAAAGACCATAAAAAGTAGCACTAATAAAGACCATATCTCTGGAACTGAATGGTAGATTAAAAAAAACCAAAACAAACAAACTGGAATACTCAGGGGAACAGCGGGAATCAAACGTAAGCTAAAACTGGCATCTTTTGACCTGTTGATAGTCCCTCTTTATTCAGCACAGAATGATGGGAAAATAATTACTAAAGCGCAGTCTCATCCATAGATGAAAGATAGTGACAGCGGAAAATATCAACCCACCAGATATGGCCATTTTTTCAGTAGCATTCATCTTTCAGACATTTGATGGATACATTTGATTTTAAGAAATGTATGTGATACATCAGGTTTTTTTTCTCTCCGCAGCAATACCTGCGCCCCGTGGAGGATATCGCTACGTCTCAGGATGACTGCTATAAGTTTGCGGTATCCCAGTCTTCCACTGGCACAGTGATGGGAGCTGTCATCATGGAGGGCTTTTATGTTGTTTTTGACCGTGCACGTAAGCGCATAGGATTCGCAGTCAGCACGTGTCACGGTGAGAAATCATTCACAAAAGTACACTGTAGTTACAGACACTTTATGGACACGTCTCCCTCACCTCAGGGTGAAGTCCGCTGCATTTCCAGAAACATAAAATGGACAAACAAATGTCATCCACCATTCACAATAAGTGATGTCACAGCCCACCTTCTCCTATACAATGACTGATAACACCTCTATATACAGTAGATAACATAGAATCCACCATTCACAATAGGTGATGTCACAGCTCACCTCCCCCTCCTGTACAATGACTGATAACACCTCTATATACAGTAGATAACACAGGATCCACCATTCACAATAGGTGATGTCACAGCTCACCTCCTCCTCCTGTACAATGACTGATAACACCTCTATATACAGTAGGTAACACAGGATCCAGCATTCACAATAGGTGATGTCACAGCTCACCTCCTCCTCCTCCTGTACAATGACTGATAACACCTCTATATACAGTAGATAACACAGGATCCACCATTCACAATAGGTGATGTCACAGCTCACCTCCTCCTCCTCCTGTACAATGAATGATAACACCTCTATATACAGTAGATAACTGTTATGACCTGGTGGTCAGGACAATAATGGACCTGGTGGTTAAGAGCACACGGAATGACCTGATAGTTACTGATAATATAGGACGAGCTCTGGGACGTGGGAACTCTGCTGACCGCAATCCCTAAACATATCAAACACACTAGAAATAGCCGTGGATTGCGCCTAACGCTCCCTATGCAACTCGGCACAGCCTAAGAAACTAGCTAGCCCTGAAGATAGAAAAATAAAGCCTACCTCGCCTCAGAGAAATTCCCCAAAGGAAAAGGCAGCCCCCCACATATAATGACTGTGAGTAAAGATGAAAATACAAACACAGAGATGAAATAGATTAAGCAAAGTGAGGCCCGACTTACTGAACAGACCGAGGATAGGAAAGGTTACTTTGTGGTCAGCACAAAAACCTACAAAAAGACCACGCAGAGGGCGCAAAAAGACCCTCCGCACCGACTCACGGTGCGGAGGCGCTCCCTCTGCGTCCCAGAGCTTCCAGCAAGCAAGACAACAAATTAAATAGCAAGCTGGACAGAAAAATAGCAAACCAAAGAAATACAAGCTGGAACTTAGCTTCTGATGGGAAGACAGGTCACAAGAACGATCCAGGAGTGAACTAGACCAATACTGGAACATTGACAGGTGGCATGGAGCAAAGATCTAAGTGGAGTTAAATAAAGCAGCAGCTAACGAAATAACCTCGTCACCTGTGAAACTCAGAAACACCCACCAGAGGAAGTCCATGGACAGAACCAGCCGAAGTACCATTCATGACCACAGGAGGGAGCCCGACAACCGAATTCACAACAGTACCCCCCCTTGAGGAGGGGTCACCGAACCCTCACCAGAGCCCCCAGGCCGACCAGGATGAGCCAAATGAAAGGCACGAACCAGATCGGCAAAAACCCAGGAATTATCTTCCTGACCATAACCCTTCCACTTGACCAGGTACTGGAGTTTCCGTCTCGAAACACGAGAATCCAAAATCTTCTCCACCACATACTCCAACTCCCCCTCAACTAACACCGGGGCAGGAGGATCAACGGATGGAACCACAGGCGCCACGTATCTCCGCAATAACGACCTATGGAACACATTATGGATGGCAAAAGAAGCAGGAAGGGCCAAACGAAATGACACAGGATTGATAACCTCAGAAATCTTATACGGACCAATGAAATGAGGCTTAAACTTAGGAGAGGAAACCTTCATAGGAACATAACGAGACGACAACCAAACCAAATCCCCAACACGAAGTGGGGGACCCACACAGCGCCGGCGGTTAGCGAAACGTTGAGCCTTCTCCTGGGACAATGTCAAATTGTCCACCACATGAGTTCAAATCTGCTGCAACCTATCCACCACAGTATCTACACCAGGACAGTCTGAAGACTCAACCTGCCCTGAAGAGAAACGAGGATGGAAACCAGAATTGCAGAAAAACGGCGAAACCAAAGTAGCCGAGCTGGCCCGATTATTAAGGGCGAACTCAGCCAACGGCAAAAAGGACACCCAATCATCCTGATTAGCAGAAACAAAGCATCTCAGATATGTTTCCAAAGTTTGATTAGTTCGTTCGGTTTGGCCATTTGTCTGAGGATGGAAAGCCGAGGAAAATGACAAATCAATGCCCATCCTAGCACAAAAGGATCGCCAAAACCTTGAAACAAACTGGGAACCTCTGTCAGAAACGATGTTCTCCGGGATACCATGTAAACGAACCACATGCTGGAAAAATAATGGCACCAAATCAGAGGAGGAAGGCAATTTAGACAAAGGTACCAAATGGACCATCTTAGAAAAGCGATCACAAACCACCCAAATGACCAACATCTTTTGAGAGACGGGGAGATCCGAAATAAAATCCATAGAAATATGCGTCCAGGGCCTCTTCGGGACCGACAAGGGCAAAAGCAACCCACTGGCACGAGAACAGCAGGGCTTAGCCCGAGCACAAGTCCCACAGGACTGCACAAAAGAACGCACATCCCGCGACAAAGACGGCCACCAGAAGGATCTAGCCACCAAATCTCTGGTACCAAAGATTCCAGGATGCCCAGCCAACACTGAACAATGAATCTCAGAGATAACTCTACTAGTCCATCTATCAGGGACAAACAGTTTTTCCGCTGGGCAACGGTCAGGTCTATCAGCCTGAAATTTTTGCAGCACCCGCCGTAAATCAGGGGAGATGGCAGACAAAATTACCCCCTCTTTGAGAATACCCGCCGGCTCAGGAACACCCGGAGAGTCAGGCACAAAACTCCTTGACAGGGCATCAGCCTTCACATTCTTAGAGCCCGGAAGGTACGAAACCACAAAATCAAAACAGGAGAAAAATAACGACCATCGAGCCTGTCTCGGATTCAACCGTTTGGCAGACTCAAGATAAGTCAAATTCTTGTGATCTGTCAAGACCACCACGCGATGCTTGGCTCCTTCCAGCCAATGACGCCACTCCTCGAATGCCCACTTCATGGCCAACAATTCACGATTACCAACATCATAGTTACGCTCAGCAGGCAAAAACTTTCTAGAAAAGAAAGCACATGGCTTCATCACCGAGCCATCAGAACTTCTCTGCGACAAAACAGCCCCTGCTCCAATCTCAGAAGCATC
Source organism: Ranitomeya imitator (assembly GCF_032444005.1). Taxonomy (NCBI): domain Eukaryota; kingdom Metazoa; phylum Chordata; class Amphibia; order Anura; family Dendrobatidae; genus Ranitomeya; species Ranitomeya imitator. Next base: position 130,940,067 of record NC_091291.1, read on the forward strand.
AACCTCAACCTGAAACAGAAGCGAAACATCTGGCTGGCACAACACAGGGGCAGAAGAAAAACGACGCTTCAACTCCTGAAAAGCTTCCACAGCCGCAGAAGACCAATTGACCACATCAGCACCCTTCTTGGTCAAATCAGTCAACGGTTTAGCAACAGTAGAAAAATAAGCGATGAAGCGCCGATAAAAATTAGCAAAGCCCAGGAACTTTTGCAGGCTCTTCACAGATGTCGGCTGAGTCCAATCGTAAATGGCCTGGACTTTAACAGGGTCCATCTCGATAGTAGAAGGGGAAAAAATGAACCCCAAAAATGAAACCTTCTGAACTCCAAAGAGACACTTTGACCCCTTCACAAACAAGGAATTCGCACGAAGGACCTGGAACACCATTCTGACCTGCTTCACATGAGACTCCCAATCATCCGAAAAGACCAAAATATCATCCAAATACACAATCAGGAATTTATCCAGGTACTCTCGGAAGATGTCATGCATAAAGGACTGAAATACTGATGGAGCATTGGAAAGCCCGAATGACATAACCAGGTACTCAAAATGGCCCTCAGGCGTATTAAATGCTGTTTTCCATTCATCGCCTTGTTTAATACGCACAAGATTATACGCCCCTCGAAGATCTATCTTGGTGAACCAAATAGCCCCTTTAATACGAGCAAACAAATAAGACAGCAACGGCAAAGGATACTGAAATTTGACAGTAATTTTATTAAGAAGGCGGTAATCAATACAAGGTCTCAAAGAACCATCCTTCTTGGCCACAAAAAAGAACCCTGCTCCTAACGGTGATGACGACGGTCGAATATGGCCTTTCTCCAAGGATTCCTTTATATAACTCCGCATAGCGGCGTGTTCTGGCACAGATAAATTGAACAATCGGCCCTTAGGAAACTTACTACCAGGAATCAAATTAATTGCACAATCGCAATCCCTATGAGGAGGTAGGGCACCGGCTTTGGGCTCATCAAATACATCCCGGTAATCCGACAAAAACTCCGGAACTTCAGAAGGAGTGGAAGACGAAATAGACAAAAATGGAACATCACCATGTACCCCCTGGCAACCCCAGCTGGACACAGACATAGATTTCCAGTCCAATACTGGATTATGAACCTGTAGCCATGGCAACCCCAAAACGATCACATCATGCAGATTATGCAACACCAGAAAGCGGATATCCTCCTGATGTGCAGGAGCCATGCACATGGTCAATTGGGTCCAGTACTGAGGCTTATTCTTGGCCAAAGGCGTAGCATCAATTCCTCTCAATGGAATAGGATACTGCAAGGGCTCCAAGAAAAAACCACAGCGCCTAGCATACTCCAAGTCCATCAAATTCAGGGCAGCGCCTGAATCCACAAATGCCATAACAGAATAGGATGACAAAGAGCAAATCAGAGTAACGGACAATAGAAATTTAGACTGCCGTACCAATGGTGGCAGACCTAGCGAACCGCTTAGTGCGCTTAGGACAATCGGAGATAACATGAGTGGAATCACCACAGTAAAAACACAGCCCATTCCGACGTCTGTGTTCTTGCCGTTCAGCTCTGGTCAAAGTCCTATCACATTGCATAGGCTCAGGCCCATGCTCAGATAGTACCGCCAAATGGTGCACAGCTTTACGCTCACGCAAGCGTCGATCGATCTGAATGGCCAAGGACATAGACTAATTCAGACCAGCAGGCATGGGAAACCCCACCATGACATCCTTAAGGGCTTCAGAGAGACCCTTTCTGAAGATTGCTGCCAGGGCACATTCATTCCACTGAGTGAGCACAGACCACTTTCTAAACTTCTGACAATATATCTCCGCTTCATCCTGACCCTGACACAGAGCCAGCAAAATTTTCTCTGCCTGATCCACTGAATTAGGTTCGTCATAAAGCAATCCAAGCGCCAGGAAAAACGCATCAACATCACGCAATGCCGGATCTCCTGGCGCAAGGGAAAATGCCCAGTCTTGAGGGTCACCACGTAACAAGAAATAATGATCTTTACTTGTTGAACAGGGTCACCTGAGGAGCGAGGTTTCAAGGCAAGAAACAATTTACAATTATTTTTGAAATTCAAGAACTTAGATCTATCACCAAAAAACAAATCAGGAATTGGAATCCTAGGCTCTGACATCGGATTCTGAACCACAAAATCTTGAATGTTTTGTATCCTTGTAGTGAGATTATCCATCCAAGAGGACAGACCTTGAATGTCCATGTTTACACCAGTGTCCTGAACCACCCAGAGGTAAAGGGGAAAATAGAGACAAAACACACTGCAAAGAAAAAAAAATGGTCTCAGAACTTCTCTTATCCCTCTATTGAGATGCATTAGTACTTTGGGCCACCTGTACTGTTATGACCTGGTGGTCAGGACAATAATGGACCTGGTGGTTAAGAGCACACGGAATGACCTGATAGTTACTGATAATAAGGACGAGCTCTGGGACGTGGGAACTCTGCTGACCGCAATCCCTAAACCTATCAAACACACTAGAAATAGCCGTGGATTGCGCCTAACGCTCCCTATGCAACTTGGCACAGCCTAAGAAACTAGCTAGCCCTGAAGATAGAAAAATAAAGCCTACCTTGCCTCAGAGAAATTCCCCAAAGGAAAAGGCAGCCCCCCACATATAATGACTGTGAGTAAAGATGAAAATACAAACACAGAGATGAAATAGATTAAGCAAAGTGAGGCCCGACTTACTGAACAGACCGAGGATAGGAAAGGTTACTTTGCGGTCAGCACAAAAACTTACAAAAAGACCACGCAGAGGGCGCAAAAAGACCCTCCGCACCGACTCACGGTGCGGAAGCGCTCCCTCTGCGTCCCAGAGCTTCCAGCAAGCAAGACAACAAATTAAATAGCAAGCTGGACAGAAAAATAGCAAACCAAAGAAATACAAGCTGGAACTTAGCTTCTGATGGGAAGACAGGTCACAAGAACGATCCAGGAGTGAACTACACCAATACTGGAACATTGACAGGTGGCATGGAGCAAAGATCTAAGTGGAGTTAAATAAAGCAGCAGCTAACGAAATAACCTCGTCACCTGTGAAACTCAGAAACACCTACCAGAGGAAGTCCATGGACAGAACCAGTCGAAGTACCATTCATGACCACAGGAGGGAGCCCGACAACCGAATTCACAACAGATAACACAGGATCCACCATTCACAATAGGTGATGTCACAGCTCACCTCCTCCTCCTGTACAGTGACTGATAACACCTCTATATACAGTAGATAACACAGGATCCACCATTCACAATAGGTGATGTCACAGCTCACCTCCTCCTCCTGTACAGTGACTGATAACACCTCTATATACAGTAGATAACACAGGATCCACTATTCACAATAGGTGATGTCACAGCTCACCTCCTCCTCCTGTACAATGACTGATAACACCTCTATATACAGTAGATAACACAGGATCCACCATTCACAATAGGTGATGTCACAGCTCACCTCCTCCTCCTGTACAATGACTGATAACACCTCTATGTACAGTAGATAACACAGGATCCACCATTCACAATAGGTGATGTCACAGCTCACCTCCTCTTCCCTTCACAATCACCTTTGCACTGCCCTTATTAGATACATCAATACAATAGATAGTCGGAATCTGATCATTGTGGCTGGTGTGCATGTATAGGTTCCTGAAAGAAAAGGAAGTTAGTGAGTCTAATAAAGCCCAAGTGACCTGTGTGAAAACTGCAAGATTTTTTCATTTTTATTTTGAAAGAAGTTTGTTATTTGAATTAAAAAAAATGCAAAAAAAAAAAAAAATGATTTAGAACAAAAAGCACCGATTTACACAATATGCCATTTTCTCCTTGGAGAAGAGGGGTGCTGCTGTTTGGAGAAAAAAAAAAGAGAAACCAGTTTTAAATCTTTTAAAGAGGGCCCATTATGGAGTCAAAAGTGTCCAGTTTTTGCGCTTATTTTATTCCCGTTGCTCCCGAGTATGCATTTTTTTTATATTGTTCTATTTTTTATGGTCTTTCCATTTCCAAGGGAGCGTGGCTCATGGGATCCTCAGGGGCGTATCTTTGAGCTGCTCTGCAAATCACTGTTAGCCACTCCCCCTTGGAAAATAGCTAATATGAAATACTTAAGAAAGGACTGGGAATAAAATAAACGCAAAAACTTGACACTTTTGACCTGGTGACACGGCCTCTTGAAAACCTATTAGTCACCAGTTTACTATTTCATTGTAGATGTCCCAGAGATTGGAGGGAGGAGTAGTGAAAGAGTAATTGCCGATCCATTAAAGTTAAGATGTCACACTGATTTGTCACAAGTCGGGGTATGCTAAAACTAATGAACAGAAACAGGCTTAGCTTTGTATGGACTCGTAGACTTCTTTGAGTCCGTTTACTGATAACTCCTTCAATCACAGTCAATGGTGTCAGAGATCGGTGGAATTCTTAGCCCAGACACTCACTAATCAAAACTTCTGACATGTTAGAAACTTATAAATGCTTTAGAAAAAAAACTTTTCGTTGACAGTTTCAGTTGTGGCCCCATATTAGGATTTCTGGGTATTGAAGGATCCAGATGAGATACAACATGTTTCACAATCGATGGATAAAGGGCTAGAGTGGGCCCAGACTCTGACAAAGGAACCTGCACTAAAGGTCCGGCAGGATAAACTCCTAATGAAAGCCAATTATTCATCCAATTACAGCCTTTCTTTACTCGGTTGATTCACAAATAACTTATTAGATCTTATTCATTAAATGTCCTATCTGTGTAATAAGGTCAGACAGTTTTAAGGTTGGTCAGCCTTAAAGGGACTGTGTTTTCAGGTCATCTTTTTTTTTTTAGTGTTTTCAGGTCATCTTTTTTTTTTTTTTTTTTTAGTTTTCAGGTCATCTTTTTTTTTTTTTTTTAGTGTTTTCAGGTCATTTTTTTTTTTTACTTACGGTAATTGCATGTATTTTGGTCTAAAAATTTTTTTTTGCAATTGGGTCTTATAAAAATTTTTGCCCCGTTTGCCTTCTATGGCCTCTGTTTTGCGCTGTCTATAGCTGGCTGCAGAATGAGTCAGCAGAGAATCCGTCAGCGAACTCATTCTTACAATCTGACAGGAGTGTCTGTATCTCTGTTAACTTTTTTTTTTCTTCAGAGCTTTTCTCATCTGATTTATGACCACAGACCACATCAAAAGTTGAACGTACAGAGAAACAAACACCCTCTTAAAAAAAAAAAAAAAAAAAACGGTACAAAATTTTTAAGGAAACCCCATTGCAAAAATGATTTTTAGCCCGAAATACAAGCATTTAAGTGAAAAATTTAATAAGATGGATAGCCACTTTAAGGTTGATTATCTGCCACGGTTATAAAAGAAGGGGTTTTGTAACTGGATTCCTATTTTACAGTGCATGACTATTCCCGCAAGGCTTCGGTGGACGGTCCATTTTACGCATCGGACTTGGAAGACTGCGGCTATAACACCCCACAGCTGGATGAGTCGGCATTGATGACGACAGCCTACGTCATGGCGGGCGTCTGCGCCCTCTTCATGCTCCCCCTCTGCCTGATGCTGTTCCAGTGGCGCTGCTTCCGCTGCCTAAGACGATCGCAAGATGATTTTGCTGATGACATTTCCCTGCTGAAATAAGAAATGACATCTCTAAGCATTCATAGGGGGGGGGGTGGGGGACGCCTCCGAGGAGCAGGAGGAGAGCGTGGCCTGTGCAGCGGGGTCTCGGTATGAAAAAAAGCCATTGGTCCTGCGCAGGCGATGTCTACCAGAGAAGCCCGGACATGATGCAACCAAATAACGGATTATTTTGCAGCTTTACGATACAGCCTCTCACTTGTGATTTAAGCAAAAAAAAAAAAAAAAAAAGCATCTTCTTATGTAACAATGCTGAATACGATTATTAGGACAGGGGGGCGCTACGATTAACACAAAGCCATATTAATGACTGACCGAAACTGCGTTCCCTGTTCTTCATGCTTACTGCTAATTCACAAGGGCCTTGGTTTGCTGGTGACATCCTAAATGATTTAAAAAACAAACAAAAAAAAACATAGGAAATCACAGAAAAAAAGGGGTAGGAGCAAAGGCTCCAAATCTGCACCAGCCCTATAGTTACCGAGGGTCCGCGTATGGCCATACACTTACAGGCATGGTGGTGGCACATACTAATGAACGGAGCGAGTGTCGAAAGGTTAGATATCCCTCTCCAGTCCACAAGGGCTACCTTATATTAGGGACCAAATGTTTACTAAACAGGAAACCTGACTGACCCAATATCCCCAAAATGAATGGTTTTTATGTATATTACGCGTAAACTATCAGCACCTAAAGGGGCAAATGAGAGAAAACGATATGGACAGTTTGGAGGCATTTTTTTTCTAATTAAATGCATGTATTTTTGGCTAGAAAACATTTTTGCAATCGGGTTTCATTAAAAAAAAAACTTGGACCGTTTTGTCTTCTACAGCCTCTGTGTATCGCTGTACATAGCAGACTGCAGAATCAACTACCAGTAACCAATTCTTCTATTCATAATTGAGCTTAAAAGATCATTCACGAGGAGAGATAAGGATGACAGACCATGCCTTCCGAATGAGTTCACTGATGGAGTCTACAGTCTGCTCTGCGCTCTGATAGAGGCTGTAGAAAAAGAAAATGCTTCAAAATGATCTCTTCTCCTGCAGGAATTTCTAAGCTCAATTATGACTAGAAGAACTGGTCACTGAGGACTTATTTTATAGTCCGTTATGTACTGTGATAGAGGATGTAGAAAAAAATGCTTCAAAATAATCTCTTCTCCTAAATTATGACTAGAACTGGTCACTGCTAGCTCATTCTACAGTCTGCTATGTACTGTGATAGATGATGAAGCAAAAAAAAAAAAAAGTTTCAAAATTCTCTCTTCCCTTGAATAACCTTCTAAGCTCAATTATGATTAGAAGAACTGTTCACAACTGGCTCATTCTGAAGTCTGCTCTGTGCAGTGATAGAGGCTGTAGAAAAAAATGCTTCAAGATGACCTTTCTTCTCCTTAATTATCTTCTAAGCTCAATTATGACTAAAACTGGTCACTGCTAGCTCCCCTATGTACTGTGATAGAGGCTGTAGAAAAAAATGCTTCAAGATGACCTGTCTTCTCCTGAATTATCTTCTAAGCTGAATTATGACTAAAACTGGTCACTGCTAGCTCATTCTACTGTCCCTATGTACTGTGATAGAGGCTGTATAAAAAAAATGCTTCAAGATGACCTTTCTTCTCCTGAATTATCTTCTAAGCTGAATTATGACTAAAACCGGTCACTGCTAGCTCATTTTACTGTCCCCTATGTACTGTGATAGAGGCTGCAGAAAAAAAATTCAACATTTTGAAAGAAACTATTACAAAAATTATTTTTTAGTCAAATATACATGCATCTTAGTAATCAAAAAATCCCTCCCAAGGATGGTTCATATCCTTTAAGACCAGGCTAACTGGGTTACAGCTGCAAATCCCAGGCTGACTACGTGTTGTCAGACTTGTAGTCAGGCCAGGAGTTTCAGCTGTAACAGCACTGTACGTCCGTTTGAGGTTTTTAGGTTAGTTTGGGTGATGAGACCCAAAGTTATGCTGAGATGTTCAGCTTTAATACGATCATTACATGGGTGGGGGTCTGACACCTGGCACTCCTATGATCGACTCATCAGTTGTGATGCCGGGTGTTGGACTCACAGAGAACTGATGTTGGTTAATATAAGTCAGGAATATTGTATTCCTGTATGATTTTTAGATTTTTTTTTTTTTTTTTTCAGAAAATTATGCTCAGTCCTTCCACCATAAATCTTTTTTTTTTTTAATATGGAAACCTTCACAGACAACTTAACTGGGCTGAAAAAAAAATATTGCAATTGTGTTTGAATAAATATTTTGCAGTTTTGCTTCTACAGGCTGCAAAATGAGTTTACTTAGAAACTATCAGTGAGCTCATTCTGACAGGGAGACTTTTCTGTCTCTTTATTATCTCCTATGTGCCGATTTGGGACTACAGAACAGATTAAAGATGAGCTGATCATAAATCACCTGAGATAAACTCTTGTCAGGAGCTCACTGATGGACTCTTAGTTAGCTCATTCTTTAGCCAGCAAGTAGGAAGGAAATAAAAGGATTGTATAAGACAAAGAGTGCAACATTTTTAATAAAAACCCAATTGTGAAAAATATTTTTAGCCAAAAATAAACACATTAGAAAGTAAAAACAAGTGAGGATTTTGGGACCATTATACAATGCGGTCCTACCTGTTATCAGGTCTTCTTTATGGAGGAAGGTGAACATACCGGGTCATCTGGATCCTGACAAGGTGTGTAGGGGGAACTATGAAAAAAGTGTCTTATCTACCTGTAAGTAACGATCATTAACAGTAATTGTTATATGTGGTACTAAAACAATCAATAACAATCACCACCATCTACTGGTTCGTTTTTTTAATTAATAATTTTTGTGTAACTATTACATATATTTGGTGTTAACAGTAAATGAGACTTCACCAAACAAAAGAAAAATTTTAAGTATTGGTAGAAATAATGTCTTACACAAAACTTATCCTTTCACACAAAACCTGTGGAAAAAAAAGTGGTTGTGCTGCCCTCATCAGCAAGGTAAAGCCGATTTTGGTGCATATAACAGTTTAATATGTGCAAGAAATGTCCTCATGCCCTGCAATTTGTCATTTACCCTTTTTTTGGAGTGGTTGTTTCCCTTTTAAATCAGAACTTGAGCAGCACTATAGGTGCTAGAACTTCCTTTCCCCTCACTTCCGCCGCTGTACAATAGTTTGCATGCTCTGAACTGAAAGCTCATCTCTGCGTTCTGCCTGTATTCAATTTGGCAGACAGGAGAGCAGGAGCAGAGACAAAGACCTCCCCCAACTTCCTGTAGAAATAAAGCTCCAGCTCCCATTGTGTGGAGAGACAAAGATCTGCTTTGTCTTCATGTAGAGACCCAGACCCACCCCGCTTCCTGTAGAGAAAAAGACATCCCTTCCCGACTTACTGTAGAAACAAAGACACGCCCCGCTTCCTGTACAGAAAAAGACACCCCCCCACTTCCTGTAGAAACAGACACCCCCCACTTCCTGTAGAAACAAAGACACGCCCCATTTCTTGTAGAGAAAAAGACATCCCCACTTCCTGTAGAAACAGACACACCCCACTTCCTGTAGAGAAAAAGACACCCCCACTTCCTGTAGAAACAGACACCCCTCACTTTGTGTAGAAACAAAGGCACGCCCCGCTTCCTGTAGAGAACTATACACCCCCCACTTCCTACAGAAAGAAAAACACGCCCCACTTCCTGTAGACAAAGACTTGCCCTCACTGCCTGCTGGGAGAAATATTCCCACCCATGCTTATAGACACATAGACCTGCCTCCAATTCCTGTACAAAATCATGGACCCACACTCACTTCATGCAGCGACATAGACCCACCCCTACTTCCTGTATAGCAACAAAGATCCACCCCTACTTCCAGTATAGCAACAAAGACCAACCACTACTTCCTGTATAGTGACAATGACCCACCCCTACTTCCTGTATAGCGGCAAAGACCCACCCCTACTTCCTGTATAGTGACAAAGACTCACCCCTACTTCCTGTAGATACAAAGACCAGTCACTACTTCCTATAGTGAGACGACCCCTACTTCCTATATAGCGACAAAGACCCACCCCTACTTCCTGTATAGCGACAAAGACCCGCCCCTACTTCCTGTATAGCGACAAAGATCCACCCCTACTTCCTGTATAGCGACAAAGACCCACCCCTACTTCCTGTAAATACAAAGACCCACCCTTGATTCCTGTATAGCGACAAAGACCCGCCCCTACTTCCTGTATAGCGACAAAGACCCGCCCTACTTCCTGTAAATAAAAAGACCCACCCTTGCTTCCTGTATAGCGACAAAGACCCGCCCCTACTTCCTGTATAGCGACAAAGACCCGCCCTACTTCCTGTAAATAAAAAGACCCACCCTTGCTTCCTGTATAGCGACAAAGACCCGCCCCTACTTCCTGTAGAGTGACAAAGACCCGCCCCTACTTCCTGTATAGCGACAGACATGCCCCCTACTTCCTGTATGGCGACAAAGACACGCCCCTACTTCTTGTAGATACAAAGACCAGTCCCTACTTCTTGTATAGCGAGAAAGCCCCGCCCTTACTGTAGAGACAAAGACCCACCCCTACTTCCTGTAAACTGTCAAGACCCGTTCCTGCTTCCTGAATAGCAACAAGACCCACCCCTACTTCTTGTGTAGCGACAAAGACCCACCCCTACTTCCTGTATAGCGACAAAGACCCGCCCCTACTTCCTGTATAGCGACAAAGACCCGCCCCTACTTCCTGTATAGCGACAAAAAAACGCCCCTACTTCCTGTATAGTGACAAAGACCCGCCCCTACTTCCTGTAAATAGAAAGACCCATTCCTACTTCTTGTATAGCGACAAAGACCTGCCCCTACTTCCTGTAAATACAAAGACCCGCCCCTACTTCCTGTATAGCGACAAAGACCCGCCCCTACTTCCTGTAAATACAAAGACCCACCCCTACTTCTTGTATAGCGACAAAGACCCGCCCCTACTTCCTTTATAGCAACAAAGACCCACCCCTACTTATAATAATATTTATTTTTTTTATATAGCGCTAACATATTCCGCAGCGCTTTACAGTTTGCACACATTATCATCACTGTCCGCATTGGGGCTCACAATCTAAATTCCCTATCAGAATGTCTTTGGAATGTGGGAGGAAACCGGAATACCCGGAGGAAACCCACGCAAACACGGAGAGAACATACAAACTCTTTGCAGATGTTGTCCTTGGTGGGGTTTGAACCCAGGACTCCAGCGCTCCAAGGCTGCTGTGCTAACCACTGCGCCACCTGTATAGCGACAAAGACACGCCTCTACTTTCTGTATAGCAACAAAGACATGCCCCTACTTCCTGAATAGGGACAAGACCCGCTCATACTTCCTGTATAGCGACAAAGACACACCCCTACTTCCTGTATAGTGACACACGCCCCTACTTCCTGTAGATACAAAGACCAGTCCCTACTTTCTGTATAGCGAGAAAGCCCCGCCCCTACTTCCTGTAGAGACAAAGACCCACCCCTACTTCCTGTAAACCGTCAAGACCCGACCCTGCTTCCTGAATAGCGACAAAGACCCACCCCTACTTCCTGAATGGGGACAAGACCCGCTCATATTTCCTGTATAGCGACAAGACCCACCCCTACTGCCTGTTGCTGGTCAGACACGCCTTATTTCCTGTAGTGCATTGCCCCCAGGGCCAGGTTGCTTGCATTTTTATTTTTTAAGCCTGCGACAGCACTGAATTTGGCAGGATATATCCCAACCGTCAGGACAGTCCCAGCAAACACAGGACAACTATATCACAATAACTCAGAAATGGCATGAGGTCTAATGCAGCCGTAGAACAGCTACACTCCTCCTGATTAGTCATGGCGCCTGATTGAAACACATAGAACCATAGAACACATTAGTAAAATAGGGATTTTTGTGTACTCACCGTAAAATCCTTTTCTCTGAGCGATTCATTGGGGGACGCAGACCGTGGGTGTATGCTGCTGCCACTAGGAGGTTGACACTAAGTGATACAAAGAAAGTTAGCTCCTCCTCTGCAGTATACACCCTCCTGCTGGCTCTCAGCTAACCAGTTCGGTGCAAAAGCAGTAGGAGATCAATAACAACATATGAGCGTATAGCATGTTGTCATATATATGAGAGTATAGCATGTCAGATTATAAAAACAAGCATAAGCTAATAACAGGGCGGGAGCTGTGTCCCCCAATGAATGGCTCAGAGAAAAGGATTTTACGATGAGTACACAAAAATCCCTATTTCTGCTTCGCCTCATTGGGGGACACAGACCGTGGGACTTTGCAAAGCAGTCCCTGGGTGGGGACAACATCAGATCAGGCCCGGTGTAACCGCTACCTACAACTGCGCCACCGCGGCCTGCAGAGTCCGCCTGCCCAGACTCACATCTGTGGAAGTGTGGGAATTCTAGTGCTTCAAGAATGCATGCGGACTGGACGAATCCGCAAGCTTGCAGGCGTGCCTTGCCGATGCCTGGTGCCTAGAACCCTCGATAGACAGGGAGATAGGCTGACATCTAGTACGGAAGGACTCTTGGATGGTGAAACGAATCCACCAGGCTTTCATGGCCGATAAAACGGCTAAACCCTTACTGAAAACATCAGGAAGCCTTCCTCTTACAGTCAGGAAGCCCAAATAAAGTGTCCAACCTTCGGAAGGACGCAGTCCTCATGGCGTACCTACTCAGAGCACTCACTTCGTCCAGAATATGGGGAACTCATTCCATTTTGTGGACTGGTGACGAAAGAGATGAGGGAAGAACTATGCCCTCATAACAGTGGTAATACAATACCACCTTGGTAACAAGGGATGGGGATGGCCTGAGGACAACCTTGCCGTGAAGTTAATAAGGGGAAAAAAGTCTGAAAGAGCAGAGCAACTAGCTCCGAAGACTCATCAGGATGAGGATATCGCAGAGAAAAAAGAAGCAACCTTCCCTGATAGTAAAGTCTGCCCAGATGAAAAGGAGTCTACTGTAAGACTCCCAGGACCATTAAGGTCCCAATGATCAAACGGTATGCAATAGAGAAGGACTACGTGTGAAAACTCCCTGTGAGAAAGTCCCTACTTGCAGTTTTACTGCAATAAGGCGGGAAGATACTAGCTCCGCAAACAAAAACTGACGTGGTCAGTGCAGATCTTGGAGGATCACTGGGGCCCTTTCTGCTTCCGAAAGGCTTTTGGAAGTAGTGGAAGGGGAGTTATGTTAACTGGTACCATGGCAGAACCAGAGCGTGCAGTGATGGCTCTTGGATCTCGAGGCCAAACCACGTAATGAGTACATTGGCATTCAGTCTGGAGGCCATCCGATCTACAATTGGAGAGCTCCAGTGAAGACAGATCTGATCGAAGATTTCGGGGTGACGTTCCCACTGACTTGAAGCAGAACCCTGACGGCTGAATTTGTTTGCCGTCCAGAGTTCTACTCCTGGGATATATACTGCCGAGATCACCGAATGATAGATCTCGGCCCATCAGAGAATGTGATGTACCTCGGTCATGGCGCCTGACCGTGGGTACCTGCTAGATGATTGACGTATGGCACCCCGTGGCATTATCCAATTGAATTCGGATGGGGTGACCCGCCAGAAGACAGTGGACCTGCTGTAGGACTACCGTTCGGATCTCCAGAGCAATGATAGGGAGAAGAAGACGGCATTGGTAGTTACTAATAACCATTGAACCGGGAAAAAGGCCCTGGATGAAGAAGGAGCCCAGAGACTATCGTCTGTGTGACATGCTGAAAACGAGCGGAGCGAAGGAAACCGCTTCCATGGTCACCATTTTTTCTCAGAACCCTCCTAGCAAATCGAATGAAATGAGGGGATGAGTAATCAAGTGCGCGAGCTCCCTGTTGAAAGGCCATGACCTTTTCTCTAGGGAGAATTACCATCCTTCTGGAAGAGTGCAGAATCATCCTCAAAAAGGAGGACCTTGTCAAAGGTTGTTAGAAGTTTGAGGTCCAGCATCGGTCTTGCTTTTCATTCCCCTTTTTTGGAACCAAGATCCCTTAGATCTAGACTGTCCTGGACAACCCTTATACAATCCTTTGTCAGTCTCCCGTTCAAAGGATTTGATTGGCCAGTTGTACTGTCTTCGGGAAAAGGTTACTGGTGTGAATAAAGGTAATTAAGGTCTCCAACCAGAGGACCATTGCTCTAGCAATCCATGCGGCGGCTAGGGAGGATAAAGCGCTGAACCCGAAGCCGCAACAAACCAGATTTGTTATCTGACAGTCCGTGGTATTTTTAACTGATGATACCTCGTGCAGGGATACTGGTCGGTATACCACAGGAGATTCTACCCGGTTAATCTGCCAAGTGGCAGAATGCGCGGCTGCATCCAGCAGGCCATAGTCTCTTGCCATTGCCGCTCTTTTGACGGTGCAGAGATAAAAATTAGGAACCCTCGATCCAGAGGAATTGTCCGCCTTCTTGCATCATCTGCTAAATAGTGGTGATGCAGAGGGGGGGTGCTCATACGCCAAAAAGGGGTGGCTCTGTACATCCACAGAATTCAGGTCTCCGGGTGGACAGGTCAGGTTGTCTGGCGTTAGGCCTGGATGCAGAAGAGGATACATGGAGGTGACTCCGTCTGCTCGTCTGTTGATGGTGTGGGAAGATTGGAGCCCTTTAAAGGACCTGTCACCATTAACAATCAGACCAGGCATGGCATCCCACGTAGAGGCTTCTGTCCAGTGAATCGCTTATCCGGACTGAATGGCAAATGCTCTACGAGGGAGTTTAGTCTCCTTATGATGGATACTGCATAGTCTAGAGCAGAACCAGAGTCCTCGTCAATGTAGAGATTGGTTGATATATAAATAGGCGAGTCATCCTTCTATGAAGCTCTGGCAAGTCGCAATATCCAATCCATATTCAGAGCCTTGTTGTCATCAAATCATTGGTGAGGGAGCAGGAAACGAAAAACTTCCGTTTTCTAGAGTCGATGTGCCCCTTTAATGCAAAAACCGTCTCCCCTGTGCCTGTATGTTTCTAGATGCCTGTACGTTTCTAGAATACTTACGGCCCCTTCTAGCCGACGGCTCCCATGTAGGATAGAGAACATGTATATCGGTCCTGCGAGCACTCCAAACACAGAGGGTACACGGAGGGATTCAATCTCTTGGTCAGAGAACCATGGATTGCGGTCAGTGACTAAGTCCACTGAGTGGAACTAGGTACTCTGGGATAAGCTGGGGTCGGCGGAGGAGGGCTCCTCGGATTGATCATGCGCCTTTAAGACCAGGGAATACTGGTCGTGTGCCTTTAAGACCAGGGAATACTGGTCGTGTGCCTTTAAGACCAGGGAATACTAGTCGTGTGCCTTTAAGACCAGGGAATACTGGCCGTGTGCCTTTAAGACCAGGGAATACTGGTCGGGTGCCTTTAAGACCAAGGAATACTGGTCATACGCCTTTAAGACCAGGGAATACAGGTCGTGTGCCTTTAAAACCAGAGAATACTGGTCGTGTGCTTTTAAGACCAGGGAATACTGGTCATGTGCCTTTAAGACCAGGGAATACTGGACATGTGCCTTTAAGACCAGTATGGCTTTAGGTCTGGTACTTCCTTACACGGGTACTGATGTAGTGCCAGGCGAGAAGCGCCAGAAAAGCGGGTGGAGCCGCCTTAAGGCGCGGCTTCCGGGATGCGGCCTACACATCGGCCGAAGCCGGGGGCTAAATTTTTGCAGTCGGCCAGAGCGTTACCTCAGGGAGGTAGGCCACAGGGAAGTGGCTGAGGCTGCCTGTCAGCATGTGGATATCCCTGAAGATGGATCCACTCACCATCAGTGCGCGTCCCGGCATGGAGCCGCCGCGGATGTGGGTTTCAGCGCTGTTCTGTGCAGCGTGAACGGGCAGGGATAAACCTCAATCCATCATCCCTTTGTTAGGGAGGTGGAGAGGAACCGTCCGCCTCCTTGTGCCATCCGCTTTCACAGTGGTGGGACAGTGGGGGCTGCTCGGACGCCATAGAGAGGGGCCTCAGTACATCCACGTGGACAGGGCCAGCTGTCCGGCATTAGGCCTGGCTCCAGGACAGGATACATGGAGGCGACACTCTGTGTGGTCTCCTGTTGCTGGTGTGGGGAGATCGGGACTCAAAGGAACCGTCGCCCCTGAAGTGAGCTCAGGCATGGCTTCCCACGTCGCAGGAGAGAGTACGGGGAGGTATACTCGGCGTGCTCGCCTGTTGATGATTCGGGGGAGATCTGAGCCTTGAAAGGATCCGTCTCCCCCTCCCCGCAGAAGTGGAGTCCCAAGATGGCGCCCGAGATTTGCAGGGCTCTTATCGTTCAGAGAAGCGCCTGAGAAGTGGGTGGGGCTCTGGCGATGGGCGGGGATTTTAACTGTGGCCTAGTCCAGCTGAAAAAGCCAGGGACTAAATTTATGGAGCCTGCCGGCGGAGTGCGCCGGCGGCCGCGACGAGTGATCGTCGCTAGCGTCCAGCCAGCGGCGCCTCTCCCCAGGGACCCGGACCGCACTTTCCCACGCAGGCAGCGTGAGGAAGGAAACTAC
Organism: Ranitomeya imitator; assembly: GCF_032444005.1. NCBI lineage: Eukaryota > Metazoa > Chordata > Amphibia > Anura > Dendrobatidae > Ranitomeya > Ranitomeya imitator. The sequence goes on from NC_091291.1 coordinate 130,956,246, forward strand.
TCACCGCCACCGAGCAGAGATGCAGCCTCCATTGTGAGGGAATAAGCTCAATCGATCCTCCCTTAGCCGGGGAATGGAGAGCGTCTGTGCATCTTCATATGTGCCTGCCGCAGGGGACTTATGGCTGTACCTGCTGCAGGGGGCTTACGGCTACTGTGGGGACTACGTGACACCGAGGTGAGGGCTTGAGTGCAGTGGAGCCCGGGAGATGCACATAAGAGGTATACTCTATGTGCTCGCCATCTTACAGGGGGGAGATCGGGACCGTATAGGAAGCGTCGCCCTGGAGTAGATTAGGCGTGCCCCAGTCGTTGCAGGAGAGGGTACAGGGAGGTATACTCCACATGCTCGCCTGTTGATGGTTCGGGGGAGAGCGGACCCTAGAAAGGAATCCATCGCCCCCTTCACTCCGTTAATTAAAAAATAAAAATTTACAGAAAATAAAAAACTGTGGGGTCTGAAAACAGACCCAATTGCCTCCTACAGACACTAAGCAAGAACTGGTTAGGCCTCTTTCACACTTCAGTCTTTTGGCGTCAGTTTGAATCTGCCGTTTTCATCAAATTTTCCCATAAACTTGCATTAGCGATGGATTGTGGCGGATGGTCGTCCGTTCCATCCGCCATGTGACGGATCCGTCGAAATTTGGCAGACGTCATCTAGACATTGACGGACATTGCAACGTTTTTTGTCTGTGTCGAAATGGCGGTTCGCGACGAATCCGTCGCGTCCGCCATTTCATAGAATGGCCGCCTATGGGCGACGGATCCGTCGTGACCATCATTTGGCGGATCCGTCGCCCCAATCCGCTTTTTCAATTGAGCATACTCCAAAAAGTACATACTTTTCCCAGATACACGGATGCGTCAAAAAAACAGATCCATTAGAACCATTTGCTCAATAATTTTGATGGATCCGTCACAATATCGGAGCAGACTGATGCCAAACAAAACTTAAGTGTGAAAGAAGCCTTAGCTGAGAGCCAGCAGGAGGGTGTATACTGCAGGGGAGGAGCCGAGAGCCAGCAGGAGGGAGTATACTGCAGGGGAGGAGCTGAGAGCCAGCAGGAGGGTGTATACCGCAGGGGAGGAGCCGAGAGCCAGCAGGAGGTGTATACTGCAGGGGAGGAACTGAGAGCCAGCAGGAGGGTGTATACTGCAGGGGAGGAACTGAGAGCCAGCAGGAGGGTGTATACCGCAGTGGAGGAGCTGAGAGCCAGCAGGAGGGTGTATACCGCAGGGGAGGAGCTGAGAGCCAGCAGGAGGGTGTATACCGCAGAGGAGCTGAGAGCCAGCAGGAGGGTGTATACTGCAGGGGAGGAGCTGAGAGCCAGCAGGAGGGAGTATACTGCAGGGGAGGAGCTGAGAGCCAGCAGGATGGTGTATACCGCAGGGGAGGAGCTGAGAGCCAGCAGGAGGTGTATACCGCAGGGGAGGAGCTGAGAGCCAGCAGGAGGGTGTATACCGCAGGGGAGGAACTGAGAGCCAGCAGGAGGGTGTATACCGCAGGGGAGGAACTGAGAGCCAGCAGGAGGGTGTATACTGCAGGGGAGGAACTGAGAGCCAGCAGGAGGGTGTATACTGCAGGGGAGGAACTGAGAGCCAGCAGGAGGGTGTATACTGCAGGGGAGGAGCTGAGAGCCAGCAGGAGGGTGTATACTGCAGGGGAGGAACTGAGAGCCAGCAGGAGGGTGCATACTGCAGGGGAGGAACTGAGAGCCAGCAGGAGGGTGTATACTGCAGGGGAGGAGCTGAGAGCCAGCAGGAGGGTTTATACTGCAGGGAGGAGCTGAGAGCCGGCAGGAGGTGTATACTGCAGGGGAGGAGCTGAGAGCCGGCAGGAGGTGTATACTGCAGGGGAGGAACTGAGAGCCAGCAGGAGGGTGTATACTGCAGGGGAGGAGCTGAGAGCCAGCAGGAGGGTTTATACTGCAGGGGAGGAGCTGAGAGCCAGCAGGAGGGAGTATACTGCAGGGGAGGAGCTGAGAGCCAGCAGGAGGGTGCATACTGCAGGGGAGGAGCCAAGAGCCAGCAGGAGGGAGTATACCGCAGGGGAGGAGCTGAGAGCCAGCAGGAGGGAGTACACTGCAGGGGAGGAGCTGAGAGCCAGCAGGAGGGAGTATACTGCAGGGGAGGAGCTGAGAGCCAGCAGGAGGGAGTATACTGCAGGGGAGGAGCTGAGAGCCAGCAGGAGGGTGTACACTGCAGGGGAGGAGCTGAGAGCCAGCAGGAGGGAGTATACTGCAGGGGAGGAGCTGAGAGCCAGCAGGAGGGTGTATACTGCAGGGAGGATGTATACTGCAGGGAGGAGCGGAGAGCCAGCAGGAGGGTGTATACTGCAGGGGAAGAGAGAACTTTCTTTGTATCACTTAGTGTCGCCTCCTAGTGGCAGCAGCAGCATACACCCATGGTCCTGTGTCCCCCAATGAGGCGAAGGAGAAAAATGACTGCGTTCACTTGCACTACTTCTATCAGTCATATGGCAGCAGTGTACCGGCAGCTGCTTATAGTCAGTGTAGATCCGATCTGCAGCGTCCATACAGTATGTCATCTGAGTGCATGCCGCTATATCCTGCCGCAGATGTCACCTCCAGAATCTGTATACTTATCCTAACAAATCAGCCCGCATCTCCTGGTACCGTGAGTGCAGATTCTACAGCCCTGCTACATGCATAGCCAGTATTGTGCAGGACACGCATCCATCAGCAGGGTTATAGCGTGTGCCCATAACGGTCTGCTGATGGAGCTGTGTGAGGGCTTGTTTTACTGCATGGCGAGCTGCACTTTTTATTAGTACTGTTTTTGAATGGTAAGTGCAATAGTACTGCCGCATATAGATAAAATGATGGTCTTCTACGTAGGACAGTCTTTGCAGGAGTACCAAGATGGCAGCTTTAAAAGGCTTAAAGCAGCCATGGGAACCAAGATAAGCGCCCAAAATGGCCCACCGCCGGTCAGAAATAGCAGCATTTGAGGAGTTAAACAGCAGAAATTGGAGCATTCCCATGAGCGGCAGATGCTGGCTGTATAACACAGCTGGACCCTCTCCTGAGCACGCTCAATACACCTGCAGAGTCTAATGTCAGATAAGGGTTAATACGCAATTTCCACAAAAAGAAGAAATAACTTTTATTATAAATTCTGCCACTTTCTTGTAGGTTTTCTAAGACTTTTTTAAAAATGCAGGAGAAATGGAGGAGGATCCTGCACCATCCAACCGCATGGAAGACAATCTGAGATCGGGATAGAAGGCGTTGTTAACATGGATTGATGGTTTAAGAAACAACTTTTTTGGATGAACTTAAGAGATGTTAAATTAATCCGCAAAGGTTTATTATGGAGATCTTTCTGACATGATAAAGGCACTGCGCTGCGCACCACATTCATACATCGATGGGCTCCAAATCCATATCTGGCTACCGATGGCTCGGGCAAAATGGGCAGGAACCATCATGGCTGCTTGATGACCAGGGTTTGGCACACTGCAAAAAAAAAAAAAAATTTTCTGTACAAATGATTATATATTTACTAGTGATAAGTGAACGTGCTGGGATAAGGTGTTATCTGAGCATGCTCGGGTGCTAACCGAGTGTCTTCGGCGTGCTCAAAAAATATGTTTAAGTCCCCGCGACTGACAGCCGCAACACATGCAGGGAACGTCTAACAAACAGACAATCCCTGCAGGTGTTGTGGCTGTTGAACAGCCGTGAGACATGCAGCCGTGGGGTCTCAAACGTATTTTGAGAGCACGCCGAAATAGGTAGAGCTGCCCGATATTTACCTCTCGGTGTATGGCATGGTTGCAGGATACAGGCTGCCGGTCATGTGGCTGTACAATCTTTTGGCATATGAAGCAAACCTTAAAAAAAATATTAAGTGACAATTGTATTACTATCCCCAGAGACCATAGAATGGCTTTACTTACAGAAAAATGCTTTAAGATACCTGTGGTCGCCCTGGATATCCTCCAAAACCTGAGGGAAGGAATGCAGGGGTTCTTTGTGCAGCTGGATACTGCGGTCTGCCATGGCTGATAGGCTGAAAAAACAGGACAGTGGGTAAAATATTGCAAAATGCAATGGATTAGCAAGTTAACCCTCTGCAGCGTAGCTTTTATCTAGCACACTATGTAAAGTAGCTTCTGTCTTCAAGAGCAACCGCTCCACTCCCTCCCTGCTTCTCTGGGAGCGGTTGGCTCCTGATGATTGTCAGTTTGGACCAGTGGCATGGTTGAGGCGGTGGCCAAAACTGCCCACTTTTCGATTCTGCTAGCAGAGGAAGCTTTACTTCTGCAGCATCGGCGGAGCTTGTAAGCGCGAGGAGAATGGCAATCACAAGAAGACAGGAGGCCCATCGGACCGGACCGCGCCCTGAGCGCATTGGGGACATATATACAGCATACTAGAATGCTGTATACTAGGGCGTACAGGTGATCTTCGTATGTTATATGGGAAAAATCTGGTGACCGGTTCCCTTTAATAACTGCTAACTTCCAAATTTGCTTGTTTTTACAAGTACTTAGAATTTTTTTTACACTTTTAATGAGACAAAAAAAATTACAGACATGACTGACTCCATGCGCTCGGATGGGCGCAGGAACTGCTTTCTATTTACATGCACTGGTATGGTCCGTAATTTGGACCAGGCTAGGACATGCTTAGATTTTTACAGTCAGACCCGAGGCCCATGTGGAATAGCTCAGACTACAATTTGTCTATTGCATGGCCAGAAATTATGTTTGTGCGAACATACCCCAAGGATGACTCTTCCCAGACTGCAGACCACCAGAAATACTGGACAAGCAGAGAAAGCTGTGAGATGTGAGATCAACAGAATCCCATGAGGACGTAGTTTGTCCATGATACAAACTCCGCAGAAGGCAGCAGCCTCCTCTATGTGTCTCCTCATGCCATAGAGCTACACAGCGTCTATTTGGTGGCGACCGTGCAATGTTGTCCCATTGAACTGAATGAAATATCCTGCTACCAACTAGATGGCACGATGTTAACAAGGAAGATGCTGCAGTGCTTGTCCGAGAGGTGGGAGTGCGGAGAGCCGGACTGCACCAATCTAATACGTAACAATCGGCCACCGATAATCTGAATCCCTTTACTTCTTTTAAATCACAGTCCAAAATTGTTCCTCAAATGCTCTAAAAAATGTGATGGTGCCATATAAAAAAAAAACAGCGCACAAAGATGTGGTCTATCAAAGCCCACTCTGAAGGGAGGAGGTCCCCCCCAACAAATCATTCCCTATCCCTGCGAGCCAGAAGGCCAAAGCGAGGGACTGGGACTAGAGGCTCCTATTTTTTTTGAAGCTCAGGGAAAGTGCAAATCGTATTCCTAGCATCCACCAAAGCTAAATTAAGAGCCAATCTAGATTGGCTCCTCTCCCAAGTGAGGGGAGCCAGGGGTTGTGAAGAGGTGACCCCAATACCTGCGTCCTTAGACCCTTCTTCAGGAAGGAACCTGTGGTGAAATTATATATATATAAACACACACATTATATATATATATATGTGTGTGTGTGTGTGTGTGTGTGTGTGTGTAGGGACATATGTCTAGGGTTATATGCGTGACTAGTGATAATGTAACATCTGTCCTGAAGGCAAGTCGCACCTAGGTGTTAATATGTACTTCCTTGGGACTAGTAGAAATTCTGTCTCCATCTCTCACCAGGGGGTCTAGCTAGGGCCAAGAAAAGCAACATTTGGCACCTTCTAGGTCTTGGAGGGGAGACGCTAATTGCGGCCTGAGGGAATGTATCCCTGAGAGCCTTCCAAAAGAGAAATTAATACATCCATTAGTAGAGCGGCCGTGGCCCAATCAAACAGACCGCAATTATTATATTAACCTGGGAGTCCGGTCTAGAAACCTGACCTCAGACCAAAGTTATAAATTTAGGCTGCAGACAGAGAGTTGTGTTCACATGTGAGGGCAGCCTGAGAAGCTGATGTGTTCCACCAACTCCATTCTTCCTTCCCTCAAGGAGCAGAAAGCAACTACCAGTTAGATAATTTCTGTAAGTTTTCTCCTGTTTATTTTGACACTGTTTTGCATAAGTTGTATGTCTTTTTATTATCATATTTTTATACCTTTTTCTTATTGTAAGCATTGAACCTTTTGCTATTAAAGTATAAAACTTTAACAAGTTGAACCTTGAATGTTCTAAAAGAATCCATAGCCTAAAGGTGTGCGAGCATTATGAGTGATAGACATATTTTTATTAGTATTATTGTTAGTTCCGGGACTCATCGCCCGTGTATTCGATGAGTGGTGGCAGTGCGTATGAGCAGGTGTGTGGCCTGGGTCGGTGTGTGATTTATGCTCCCATTACAGCATAGGACAGAGGTTGAATGCTGGACTGAGAGTGGGGAGGATAGATTAACCCTTGCAGGCACAACCCCAAGTCACGTGAGAGCAGGCACGTGACGAATAAGTGACACCACGGAGAAGGGATCCGTGACAGAACCCATAAGGGAACTGCATCCTGAGAAGTCCTTGACACAGGACACACGTGCAAACAGCAACAGCCATATGCCCCCTCCTACCATCACCGCTGGGTTTGCAGATTCTTTTAGTTGAAGCTTTTCCATGTGTGTTTCAACAAGCTGGAATAAGGCCTCCACCGTGAGGCCAGACAGGGTGCCACGTTTCTGCTTAATCTGCTGAAGGATATCAGTTAAGTGCCCCCTAAACAATAAGAGATCTCAGGTAAGTAAAAGTAAAGAAAATGCTAATCTACACGCAGATAATGATAAACCTAATGCTTCAACAGATAACGGCGGAGAAGACCCCGGTGGACCTATGTAGGCGGCACAAAATCCATCTTCCTACAGAGCGTTCATCTGTCAAGTTGCCATGGCTCGAGATCGAACTGAAGGATGTTAATAATAATAACGATTCAACATCTTAACAATGCAGTAATAACTAAAGGAAGATAATGGACGATAGCGGACGATAGCAGCAAATGAAGTAGCAAACATAAGGACGGCTGCATTGAGCCCCACTGTAGGGGTCACTTACTTGTCGTGTTGTGGGAATCTGGCTTGCAGCTTCTCAAGGATTTTGCTCAGCTTGTCTGCGCCGGCCGGACCTGGACTGTCAGAAGCACTGGGAGCTGAGGCCGTATTACCAGGGAAAGGTAATGTAGGAAAGGCCATTGGGTGGGAATGCTGGTACGGATGGGGAGTTTTTCCTTGGGGTCCCATATCTGCAGGTGGCATCTTAGTAGGGGCAAGAGCTATTCTGTGTAACATGAGGCTGGGCTGGAGACAAATAAGAGAAGTCAGTCATTGGATTTTATATCAATGCGATACTAAAAAAGGACGTACACAAGAAACGTGTAACAAATCAGGGAGGCTCTGAACACATTCCCAATGCTGGAATCCCTTTTAAAATGGTTCTCAATGTTCGGCATTTCAGCTGTTGTAAAACTACAACTCCCAGCATTTTTCTATACAGTTAAATAAAGAGTGTAAGGATGCATAATAGCCAGGCAGAGGTAAGAAAACTGTAAACGGGGGTCTGTGGTAACGTTAGCGGGCTCTTTTCCTTCTGTATGCGTTCATCCAAGTGCACAGAGCCTAACATAGCAAAATGGCTGCAAAAAGACAAATGTCCAGTTAGTCTAGTGCGTTATCCCACAGTGCTGATCTAAGGGGAAAAGAAACTTAACAGGGGAGATAAACTTCATTTATTCTGTGCTCACGTGCCCAATAAACTTCAGATGAGGTGGGACGGTGCGGAGTGAGGAGACTTACATCAGATGGCGGAGGAGTCAAATCTGGCGCCATTATGGAGGGCAAGCTGCTCAGTCTGGTGCCGTTCTTCACCTGTTTAATTTGCTTTTCAAATTGCTCCTTAAAGGAACAGAAATAAGAAATAATGAAGAATCTTGTTGCTTCCAGTATGTAGACGGCTGAATGGATGCCGTGTAATGGTTCATTTCCCCTTTTCGTGGCACTGTGGGAAACGATGGACATCTACGTCCAGTTCTGAAACATCATCTCCCGGCATTCACCAGTGATTGAGAGAAGTCATTGCCTACCTGCAGATTTGCCTTCATTTGCTGGATGCCGGCGAGCCTGGCCTCCCACCTCTGCTTCAGCGCAATCCACTCCAAATTAGGTGGCGCCACCCTGATAAGAGATTACATGTGTATATTGTATATATACGCCCACCTGACCATCAAAGCAAAGGTACCGAGTGATCGCGGGGTGCCATGATAGTCGAGGGTCTGCTGAAGACCCCCGTGCAGGTGATTATGATACGCCTATGAAAGCTAGCATTTAGCTGGCGTTCACAGGAGAACGTGATTTTATCTGATGCTCTGCTATGTATAGCCCCTTAGTGATGGAGCCAAATTTTTAAAATCTGACCAGTGTCACTTTATGTGGTAATAACTCTGCAACGCTTCAACAAATCCCAGTGATTTTGATATTGTTTTTTTGTGACACATTATACTTTATGATAATGGTAAATTTAGGTCAATGTGTTTTGTGTTTGTTTATAGAAAATATCAAAAATTTGAGAAAGATGTTAAAAAACTAGCAATTTTCAAAATTTGAATGATTATCCCTTTAATCCAGATAGTCATACCACAGAAAAACATTAATAAATAACATTTCCCACATGTTGGCTTTACATCAGCACTATTTGTAAAATGTTGTTTTATTTTGTTAGCATTTTAGGAGGTTTAAAAATGTAGCAGCAATTTTTCATTTTTTCAAGGAAATTTACAAAATTTATTTTTTTAGGACGTATCCATATTTGAAGTGCCCTTAGGGGTCTCATATATTGGGAAACCCCCAAACGTGATACCATTTTAAAAACAGCACCCCCTGACATATCGAAAACTGCTGCCAGGTAGTTTATTAACCCTTCAGGTGCTTTAGAGGAATTAATTCAAAGTGGTATGACAGAAATGAAAATGTGCATTTTTACCACCTAAATGCCTCTAACTTCTGAACAGGTTACAACAGCCATCAGATGCTAATGCTGCTATTTGGTCATGAATTGCCACGGCAAACATCAGGACCACAAAATCATGATCTGAGGGCACCAATTGGGATAAAGAGGAAGCCTCCACACTTTGTTAATCATATATAATGATGTAGTCACTATTTACAGCAGCATCTAAGGGGTTAAACAGATTTGGACGGTGCAAACACTGATCTTGGCTGATGCAGAAAGTTGTCAGCTATAGTGCACAGCCAACAGCTACTGGATTGTTACCTGTATGGGAATGCTATTCTCTAATATCTCAGGTCAGTTAAAAGATGTATTGGCTGTCATTAAGGGGATAGGACAAGCAATCAGACGATTGCACCTTCAAGTGCCCTAAGGTGACTGGTAGATACAGTAAAAAAATGTTTATAAAACATGAAAAAAAACCTAGTTCAAATCACCTCCTTTTGCTCCATTCAAAACAAAATGAAAAAAAAAAAGATTAAAAAAAAAAGCGCTACATTCAGAAATGTCCAATATATGAAAATATAAATAACCATAAATAAATAACAAAAAACAGAAATTGGCTGCAATGGGTTAAAAAAATACAACTTGTCCAGAAAAAAACAAAACACAAAGAACTCATATGACTATGATGACGAAAAATGAAAGTGATCGCTCTTGGAAGGAGGGGTGGAAAAAAAACAAAGCAGCAAAATGTAGAATTGGCAACAGGAGGAAGAGGTTGAGGGAAATCTCTGTCCTTGGTAACCTTCATATTAATTTATATAATGGGCGAGACTTGCCGCGTAGTTCACATATTCGCCTTCCATACCGGAGATAAGAGAGAGTGACTTCTGCCTCCTTTTCGGCCTCCTCTAATGAGATGAGTAATAAGTCTCTTCGACTCTCCAGCGACGAGACCTACGGCGGAGAGGAATACAACAGACATTTTACCCATCCCTATAGTAACGCAAGGACTTTACGTGGACCAAGGCATTAGAATATATATGTTTTTACAGAGGAGTAATCATGGGATTAGACGTTGATCTTTCTCCATGTCAATGTAAGGCTCAATACATGCTAGGGAGTGAGGGGAAGGAAGTTCCTGCACCTATAGTACTGGGAGAATGCTAATGAAAAGAAATCTCGTCCAATGAAAAGCAGTGGGTGGCAAGATACAGAGCTGAAGAGTCTAAGCCCGTATCCGACCCCTGGCCATACCTCAGCTCTTCTCATGTGCTCGATTTGCTCTGTTGCGCTTTGGTTCACTTCACTCTGCTTCTTCTTCAGGTCGGTCAGTTCAACTTCCCACTCTTTCCTGTGAAACACGAGTTCAATATTATTGTGAGGAACACCTTCTGAAATCTGATTTTCCTATTACAATGCATTAAGTTTGGACACACATTCACGCAATGGTTTTCCTTGTTCTTCGTGAAATGTGCACATTGTAGATTCAGACTGAAAGCAGCAAAACCACAAAGGAAGACATATGGAAATAAGAAGTAAAACACAAGTGAAATTATCCAGAATGTGTGTTTCACCTTAAATTCGTCATGTACCCCTCTTTTACTCCGATGACAGCTTTACACCCCCTTGATATTCTCTCCGCAGCTTCATCAGGTGGTCGCCATGAATTGCTTCCAATGGACAGGTCGCCTCAGCAATAGTTCACTTGTGGAATCGCCGGCCTTCAGGAACTGTTTGTGGCCTTGCGGTGTGGTTTGCAGAGGCAGTGTCGGTACACAGCTCTGTACAGTGCTGAGCCCCATGCCAGAGCTGTTCTATGTCAAGATATTGCAAGAACCACTCAATAAGAGATTCAACAGTCCATCATTACTGTAAGACATGGATGTCAGACAATCCAGAAAACTGATAGAACTTTGAAATCAGACAATCCAGAAAATTACTAGAATCTTGACAATCTGTAAAATTGCTAGAACCTTGAAGGCATCCTTAAGCGCAGTCATGAAAACCATCAATTGTCATGATGAAACTGGCGCTCTCATGTGGACCACCCAAGTAAAAAACAGACCAAGAATTACCTCTGCTGCAGAGGATAAGTTCATCAGCGTTCCCAGCATCTCAGATAACAGCCCTCAAATAATGAACAAATATCAAGTAGCAGACATATCCCAAAATCAACTGTCCAGAGGAGGCAGAGAAACAGGACTTTATGATCTAATGACTGCAATAAAGCCACAACTATGGACGGCAAACAAGAAAAAGAGACTTCTTTGGTCAAAACAACACAAGGACTGGACATTAAATCAGTGGAAATCTGTAGTGGTCTGAGAAATGAAAATTTGACATTTTCGGTACCAACCACTATGTGTTTTTGAGATGAAGAAAAGTTGAGTGGACGATTTCAACACGTGTGGTGCCAACTGCAAAGCATGGAGGGGAGATGTGATGATGTGGGGGCTGTACTGGTGAGACTTAACGATTTATGCCAAATTTATGGCACACTTACCAGCATGGCCACCACAGCGACCGCCAACCCATCTGGAATGAACTTGGTGAAACCATCACCATTGACCCAATACACCTCCAGGTGATGTGACCAAGGAGATGGAGGCTGCGTCAGATGACACGGCCTCCACCATCACCCGACCTCAACCCAACTGGGATGGTTTGGGATAAGCTAGATGCAGAGTGAAGGCAAAGCAGCCGAGAGGAGCTCAGAATCCCTGGGAACTCCTTCATGACTGCTGGAAGCCGTTACAGGTGCCGACCTGATGAAGCTGCTGGAAAGAACGCTACGGGACGCTGACATCAGAGTAACCCACTGAAGGTGATCCATACATTCTGGTTTGTGCCACGCACGTTTCTTCACTCCTTGTTTCCAAGTCTTCCTTGGTGGTTTTGCTGCCTTCAGTGTAAATCGACAATGTAAACATTCCAATAAGAATACCTTCAAGTGAAGAGGCGTCCAAACTTTTGATGAGTGCAGTAAGCTAAGGCCATGTGGGCAAACTAATACCACGCATGCAGAGAGACTGCAGCCGCTTTTGCATCGATCATGTACACTATCGATCGCTCACCTCTCCGCCGTTTGTTCGGCAAGTAAATTTGCGATTTTATTCTCAAGTTCTTTGTGCTCTTTCTCGAGGCTGCAAGAAATGAAACCTGTGAGAGGACGCGGCACCTTTACATTGTTAGATGCCGTAGTTACAGATTTTGCACAGACAGGTAAGTCTCCAAGACAGAACAGACCTGACGAGCCGCCCCCTCCATCAACATTACTATGTAGAATAATCTGTGAGCAGCACCGGTATAGATAAGAGGAGGCGATCAGGGGAAGATTCAGTACAGGAGTCTCACTTTAAGAGTCCAGTGGGCGGTCCGATTCCGCCGTACATCCATCTCTGTAGGGACACCGCACACTGGACTCCTGAGCCTAGCTATATATTCATTTGCCCAGCTTCTCCTTCTTTATAACATGCAGATGAGACTAAATAATAAAATGGTTGCTGATGTTTCACCAACTTTTCACAAATCAATAAGACCGCACCCCCGATCTTCTGTCTCTTCCCCACTATCCCATAGAATGTAAGTCCGCAAGGACAGGGTCCTCTCCCCTCTGAACCAGTCTGTCACTGTAAATTTGTTTACTGTAAACGATATCTATAACTCTGTACGTAACCCCTTTCTCATGTACAGCACCATGGAACTAATGGTGCTATATAAATAAATAATAATAAGAAAAGTCAACTTAAAAAATGTGTCACGTATCTTAGCAGTGAAATGCGCTTCTTTTGCCACTTGTAGGACTATTATTCTCCTCCCTTTGCCTCATGAAATCATCATCATCCACTCTGAAAACACACATATAGACCTGTGCTGCTGCTTTAACTGTTTTATCTCACTTTAGAGCTGGATTCCCATCTACACTGCTCAATCCTGATGTACAATGTCTTCCATGCTGCTGTTACTTCTGAACATGTGGTTATTCCTTATATATAGAGCAAAAAAAGGGGGAGAAGCCAGCGCAGCCTAAGGTTAAGACGCAATACATAAAGTGCAAATGCACATATTAATTTCTAACTGTATTATCAAAATGAGACATTTAGCAAACAATTGATCAATTCTTTGAGCCACCCCGCCTAAAAAATGTGTCACGTATCTTAGCAGTGAAATGCGCTTCTTTTGCCACTTGTAGGACTATTATTCTCCTCCCTTTGCCTCATGAAATCATCATCATCCACTCTGAAAACACACATATAGACCTGTGCTGCTGCTTTAACTGTTTTATCTCACTTTAGAGCTGGATTCCCATCTACACTGCTCAATCCTGCTGTACAATGTCTTCCATGCTGCTGTTACTTCTGAACATGTGGTTATTCCTTATATATACACACAGACAAGTACATCTCATGACCTGTTTATTTCACCCCAGAGCAGGTATCGCAGCTACACTACTCAGTAGCATTAAATAAAGTGTTCCATGTTGCTGCTTTTTCCAAACATATGTTAGGTAGAGACAGGAGAGGAGAAATTCCTTGTGTATGTGTGTGATGTGCATGGGGGGGTAGTCATAGCTTCTAGTCTACACCCACTAGGTCAGAGACAACAGCAAATTAGAAAGAGAGCCTGTAGAGGAGAGAACTGGTGAAAAATTCAGGATACAAGTCATAATCACCAGTAATAGTGTATACATGATAACTTATACTAAACGGTCACCTGAAACAACAGGCTTATATAAAGGCTTCAGATAATTTGCACTACTTCTGAGACTGAACTGAAGGTGAGTGCACTAGAGAAGAAGCTGATCAGGGCCTACATGGCTTCTATAGAGTCGACTCAGTTGTTACTGATACAAGTCTATGCCCGGAGCATGAGCTCGTCTTTTTTTCTGTGCTGTATGTAAGGGTGCTTTCACACTGCATCCTGTGTTACCATTGGGGCATACATCCGAAATCCCAAGCAAAATGGGGTCCGGCCACATACGCCAATGAGGCCATAGACTATAATGGTGACAACAGAGCAAACGTAGAGCATATTCTCTCTGCCATCACAATTACAGTCTATGGCCCCGTTGGCGCATGCGGGGACACAGAAATCAATGTGAAAGCACCCTCAGTATCCGTACCACTGCTGTCCAACCAAACTGCGTGCATACGCAGCGACAGTGACTATGACTTAACGGGTGATGTAATGAACAGTAGTCACACATCAAATGAAAAGAGGCTACAAGAACCGGAGAGGAGAAAAATTGTAGCTATAAATGTACTCAAAAGTTTTTAAATTTGTATATTTATTCTATTCAACAGATTATGGCCTGTGTGGAAGTGTCCAGACAAACCCTTATGGAAAACATGTGATATTCAGCCTTTTATTTACTTTTGTAACTCCTAGAGATGACAATACCTGTCATTCTTCCTTTGCAGTTTCAGCAGATCAGTGCCCAGATCCTGCTCCTTCTGGACGTGTTCCCGTCGCTCTTTCTCGATTTTCTTTCTAGTCTCTTGTTTCTTAGTTACCAGATCTTCAATGTGCTTTAGATATTTCTAACAGGCAACAAAGATTTAGTAAGTGTCTGCAAAAGACTCTCTAATCTCAGCAACAAAGAAATTTCCGGCCGGCCGTAAAGCAGAGCACAGCGGTGACGTCACTGCTCTGCTTTACGGCCGGCGCTTACACAGTGCAGGGAAGCTGACGCCGGGGGACGTGACAGACATCGAAATGTGAGTATGTAGTGTTTTTTTTTTTTTTACTTTTACAATGGTAACCAGGGTAAATATCGGGTTACTAAGCACGGCCCTGCACTTAGTAACCCGATGTTTACCCTGGTTACCCGGGGACTTCGGCATCGTTGGTCGCTGGAGAGCTGTCTGTGTGACAGCTCCCCAGCGACCACACAACGACTTACCAACGATCACGGCCAGGTCGTATCGCTGGTCGTGATCGTTGGTAAATCGTTTAGTTTAACGGTACCTTTAAACACAAGCTTCGTCTGCAATCACAGCATTACTATGGCAAAAGGATATTGAAGGGGATGCAGAAGACGTTATTTCTGTTGAGCAATGAAAGGCATAGCAGATAAAGAAAATAAGATTGTGGAATTGAATTGTATGTTTGGGTTTTTATGCATTGCCATGAACCCCCCACGCCAAGAGAAAAAAAAATCAAAGAAGTTATCCAGGGCATTGATATTGATTACCTATCTTTATATGGGTGCTGGACCACACCGATCACCTATCAGCACGTCTCAGGGCTGCTAGAAACCAATGCCTTGTGTCGGGCCCCCACTGACAACCTATCCTAAAATATAGGTCATCAATATCATGTACCTGGACACCCCTTTAAATAATAATTTAAAAATATATCAGTAATGTTGGATCGCAAGGGTCTGATTTCCAGTTTGCCTTTGTTTTTACAGACACAGCTCGGAAGTGTGGTGGTCTTCCTTACCACTCTGGGGGCAGTTTTTTTCTGGGTACAATTGAAAAATCTCACAACCATCGTCATTAGAAGACTTTGACGATTAGCTTCCAGCCTGCACTGTCTAGGACATCCCTTTTCGGTCCCTTGATACCTTCCATCTCTGTGTCTCTTCCTCGGCTTGCTGTCGTTGTTGTTTTATCTTCACCTGCAGCTGTTTCTCGGCCTGGGTCTGTCTGTCCAGCACGACCTGGTACGTCTCTGTCAGTTGTTCTCCGCGGCCCACAAGCAGCTTCTGCAGGAATATTGTGAAGCATTAATGGTGGTTTTCCAGGACATTATTACTGAAGACTTATCTTTAGTATAGGCCATCAATACCAGATCTGTTGTGTATGTTATGGGGGGCTCTCTCCTATTTGCTTGGGAAGGAGCAGACATTACTAATCACAACCATAATACAATCTATGGAGCAAGCCCTTTAATCAGTTCGTCTGACCCCTGCAGCTCCGACACCGAAGAAATAATTTTAGGCATAAGAGACCTGAAACACAGTAGATGGCTGTCAGCCGCTATCGCCTCCATGCTCAGGAGCGCTCGCTTAGCCGAGAGCGTCTGTTTTCTCTACAAGAGCGCAGCTGTCACACTCCTCTGGCGGCAGCGAATAAAATTATGGGCAGTCCGAAATCAGACACACCAGATTCTTATCTCCCCCGACATAACCTACTGAGGATCCCCATACATATTAGACTGCAGAAATTGGTTGACGTTAGACTAACATGTATGGGGGCCTTAAGTCATCAAACCCCCTAAACTGTATTTCATCTAAACTGTACATCTTCACAGACAAATCTTCACTCACCAGGAGCTTCTCTGTGTCCGTGTCTGTGATGGTTTCTGCATCTCGCTTCTCGTTTTCGGTCTACAGGGATTGAGCAGAATAAAACTCAGATACTAGTAGTAGAGCGTGTGGACATCTAGACAAAACGTACAGGATATAGGACAAAGGAAAATAAATGAAAGTGTTTGTGAGCAGTCATGTCTACCCCTACTCTGCCAATGCAAAGAGCGGCTCTGACACTGGAGGACGTCACATAAGCAGGTTATACGGCGGCTCGTTATATTCTAAGCCTTATGTGATGCTGCAGACGTATTCCTGGAAACCTATGTGAACAAGCCTGCCATGCTTGTCTAAGCCAAGATCAAATGATCCCCTTATGAGCACATATTGCTCCAGTATTAAGGAAGCAAGTCCCAGTCAGACCGCAGGAATAAGGAACCACACCGATAGCTGCATAGATTCTCCGCATACTAGCAGGGACTGATGACTAGAATTCTAAATCGTGATATCATAGAGAGTTGAGCAAAAAAAATTACGCTGCCCCGTTCATTAGTGGTTCGGCCCTCCATGGCAGCTGGACCAGAGCAGCCATCACTTGGGAGCCCAACATACCTGGCATCACCTACGTTACTGTCCACTGCAATTTTGTAATGAGGGCATCGCAATACTTTTTCATGTAGGACTGCAAAATTTAATTTAGTGTTTGACACAGGGGTTGAATTGCAGCACGGTGGCTCAGTGGTTAGCACTAAATACGGAGGCTCAGATCTCACCTGCACCGCGATGCACGTAGTGTGGAGCCCACCGGAGTCACATAAGCCACTTTGCAGGGTGCAGTCGTCTCCCTCGACGTTGATCCGTCCTCCTTCTGACATGTCTCCAGGCCTGAGGTCTGCAGACGGCATGTCACCCGCAGAACGGCTCTCTTCTAGATCATCCACGCTGCCCGATAGTTACCACCCCCTAGAAGAAGACGGAGTGATTAGTGCTGTGTGTACGGTGCGGGCTCAGGAGCGGCCCCTCAGGAGCTGCTGTCAATCATGGAAGCCGCATGTAAAAAAAAATGGAATTGGAGCAATGTATCGTTTCCAAGTTACCCCCAAAAAATAATGGCGGGTACCGATGCTGCGGTGGTGGGATTACACAAGGCGCCTGTGTCTGGGCTTCATAGGAAAGAGGCCTGCAGGGCTTTGTACAAGTGAGCACGATTATATATATATATATATATATATATATATATATATATATATATATATATATATATATATATATATATATATATATATATATATATACAGCACAGACCAAAAGTTTGGACACACCTTCTCATTTAACCCCTTCCCGACCCATGACGCCACGTAGGCGTCATGAAAGTCGGTGCCATTCCGACCCATGACGCCTATGCGGCGTCATGGAAAGATTGCGTCCCTGCAGATCGGGTGAAAGGGTTAACTCCCATTTCACCCGATCTGCAGGGACAGGGGGAGTGGTAGTTTAGCCCAGGGGGGGTGGCTTCACCCCCTCGTGGCTACGATCGCTCTGATTGGCTGTTGAAAGTGAAACTGCCAATCAGAGCGATTTGTAATATTTCACCCATTATAACGGGTGAAATATTACAATCCAGCCATGGCCGATGCTGAAATATCATCGGCCATGGCTGGAAATACTAGTGTGCCCCCACCCCACCCCTCCGATCGCCCCCCCACCCCCCCGATCTGGCCGGTACACTGCTCCGGCTCCCCTCCGTCCAGTGCTCCGCTCCCCCCCGTGCTCGTGCCCGCTCCCCCCGTGCTCCAATCACCCCCCCGTGCTCCAATCACCCCCCCTGCACTCCGATCCACCCCCCCCGGTGCTCCGTTCCACCCCCCCGTGCTCCATTCCAGCCCCCCCGTGCTCCGTTCCACGCCCCCCGCGCTCCGTTCCACCCCTCCCGCGCTCCGATTCCCCCCCCGTGCTCCGATCCCCCCCCCCGTGGTCCCCCCCCACCCTATCATACTTACCGATCCAGCCGTGGTCCCGTCCGTCTTCTCCCGGGCGCCGCCATCTTCCAAAATGGCGGGCGCATGCGCAGTGCGCCCGCCGAATCTGCCGGCCGGCAGATTCGTTCCAAAGTGCATTTTGATCACTGAGATATAATCTATCTCAGTGATCAAAATAAAAAAAATAATAAATGACCCCCCCCCCCCTTTGTCACCCCCATAGGTAGGGACAATAAAAAAATAAAGAAATTTTTTTTTTTCCACTGTTAGAATAGGGTTAGGGTTAGGGGTAGGGTTAGGGGTAGGGTTAGGGTTAGGGTTAGGGGTAGGGTTAGGGTTAGGGGTAGGGTTAGGGGTAGGGTTAGGGTTAGGGCTAGGGTTAGGGTTAGGAATGTGCACACGTATTCTGGTCCTCTGCGGATTTTTCCGCTGCGGATTTGATAAATCCGCAGTGCTAAACCGCTGCGGATTTATGGCGGATTTACCGCGTTTTTTTCTGCGCATTTCACTGCGGTTTTACAATTGCGATTTTCTATTGGAGCAGTTGTAAAACCGCTGCGGAATCCGCACAAAGAAGTGACATGCTGCGGAATGTAAACCGCTGCGTTTCCGTGCAGTTTTTCCGCAGCATGTGTACAGCGATTTTTGTTTCCCATAGGTTTACATTGAACTGTAAACTCATGGGAAACTGCTGCGGATCCGCAGCGTTTTCCGCAGCGTGTGCACATACCTTTAGAATTAGGCTATGTGCACACGGTGCGGATTTGGCTGCGGATTCGCAGCAGTGTTCCATCAGGTTTACAGTACCATGTAAACATATGAAAAACCAAATCCGCTGTGCCCATGGTGCGGAAAATACCGCGCGGGAACGCTGCGTTGTATTTTCCGCAGCATGTCAATTCTTTGTGCGGATTCCGCAGCGTTTTACACCTGTTCCTCAATAGGAATCCGCAGGTGAAATCCGCACAAAAAACACTGGAAATCCACGGTAAATCCACAGGTAAAACGCAGTGCCTTTTACCCGCAGATTTTTCAAAAATGGTGCGGAAATATCTCACACGAATCCGCAACGTGGGCACATAGCCTTAGGGTTAGGGTTGGAATTAGGGTTGTGGTTAGGGTTAGGGGTGTGTTGGGGTTAGTGTTGTGGTTAGGGGTGTGTTGGGGTTAGGGTTGTGATTAGGATTATGGCTACAGTTGGGATTAGGGTTAGGGGTGTGTTGGGGTTAGTGTTGGAGGTAGAATTGAGGGGTTACCACTGTTTAGGCACATCAGGGGTCTCCAAACGCAACATGTCGCCACCATTGATTCCAGCCAATCTCGTATTCAAAAAGTCAAATGGTGCTCCCTCACTTCCGAGCCCTGACGTGTGCCCAAACAGTGGTTTACCCCCACATATGGGGTACCAGCATACTCAGGACAAACTGCGCAACAATTACTGGGGTCCAATTTCTCCTGTTACCCTTGTGAATCTAAAAAAATGCTTGCTAAAACATAATTTTTGAGGAAAGAAAAATGATTTTTTATTTTCACGGCTCTGCGTTGTAAACGTCTGTGAAGCACTTGGGGGTTCAAAGTGCTCACCACATATCTAGATAAGTTCCTTGGGGGGTCTAGTTTCTAAAATGGGGTCACTTGTGGGGGGTTTCTACTGTTTAGGCACACCAGGGGCTCTGCAAACGCAACGTGACACCCGCAGACCATTCCATCAAAGTCTGCATTTCAAAAGTCACTACTTCCCTTCTAAGCCCCGACGTGTGCCCAAACAGTGGTTTACCCCCACATATGGGGTATCAGCGTACTCAGGAGAAACTGGACAACAACTTTTGGGGTCCAATTTCTCCTGTAACCCTTGGGAAAATAAAAAATTCTGGGCTAAATAATTATTTTTGAGGAAAGAAAACGTATTTATTATTTTCACGGCTCTGCATTATAAACTTCTATGAAGCACTTGGGGGTTCAAAGTGCTCACCACACATCTAGATAAGTTCCTTTCAGGGTCTAGTTTCCAAAATGGGGTCACTTGTGGGGGGTTTCTACTGTTTAGGCACATCAGGGGCTCTGCAAACGCAACGTGACGCCCGCAGAGCATTCCATCAAAGTCTGCATTTCAAAACGTCACTACTTCAATTCCAAGCCCCGGCATGTGCCCAAACAGTAGTTTACCCCCACATATGGGGTATCACCGTACTCAGGAGAAACTGGACAACAAATATTGGGGTCAAATTTCTCCTGTTACCCTTGGGAAAATTAAAAAATTCTGGGCTAAATAATTATTTTTGAGGAAAGAAAACGTATTTATTATTTTCACGGCTCTGCATTATAAACTTCTATGAAGCACTTGGGGGTTCAAAGTGCTCACCACACATCTAGATAAGTTCCTTTGGGGGTCTAGTTTCCAAAATGGGGTCACTTGTGGGGGGTTTCTACTGTTAAGCCACATCAGGGGCTCTGCAAACGCAACGTGACGCCCACAGAGCATTCCATCAAAGTCTGCATTTCAAAACGTCACTACTTCACTTCCGAGCCCCGGCATGTGCCCAAACAGTGATTTACCCCCACATATGGGGTATCAGCGTACTCAGGAGAAACTGGACAACAACTTTTGGGGTCAAATTTCTCCTGTTACCCTTGGGAAAATAAAAAATTGCAGGCTAAAAGATCATTTTTGAGAAAATAATTTTTTTTTTTATTTTCATGGCTCTGCGTTATAAACTTCTGTGAAGCACTTGGGGGTTCAAAGTCCTCACCACACATCTAGATTAGTTCCTTTGGGGGTCTAGTTTCTAAAATGGTGTCATTTCTGGGGGATCTCCAATGTTTAGGCACACAGGGGCTCTCCAAACGTGACATGGTGTCCGCTAATGATTGGAGCTAATTTTCCATTTAAAAAGCCAAATGGCGTGCCATCCCTTCCGAGCCCTGCCGTGCGCCCAAACAGTGGTTTACCCCCACATATGGGGTATCAGCGTACTCAGGACAAACTGGACAACAATATTTGGGGTCCAATTTCTCCTATTATCCTTGGCAAAATAGGAAATTCCAGGCTAAAAAATCATTTTTGAGGAAAGAAAAATTATTTTTTATTTTCATGGCTCTGCGTTATAAACTTCTGTGAAGCACCTGGGGGTTTAAAGTGCTCAATATGCATCTAGATAAGTTCCTTGGGGGGTCTAGTTTCCAAAATGGGGTCACTTGTGGGGGAGCTCCAATGTTTAGGCACACAGGGGCTCTCCAAACGCAACATGGTGTCCGCTAACAATTGGAGCTAATTTTCCATTCAAAAAGTCAAATGGCACGCCTTCTCTTCCGAGCCCTGCCGAGTGCCCAAACAGTGGTTTACCCCCACATATGAGGTATCGGCGTACTCGGGAGAAATTGCCCAACAAATTTTATGATCCATTTTATCCTACTGCCCATGTGAAAATGAGAAAATTGAGGCGAAAAGAATTTTTTTGTGAAAAAAAATTACTTTTTCATTTTTACAGATCAATTTGTGAAGCACCTGAGGGTTTAAAGTGCTCACTAGGCATCTAAATTAGTTCCTTGGGGGGTCTAGTTTCCAAAATGGGGTCACTTGTGGGGGAGCGCCAATGTTTAGGCACACAGGAGCTATCCAAACGCGACATGGTGTCCGCTAACGATGGAAATAATTTTTCATTCAAAAAGTCAAATGGCGCTCCTTCCCTTCCGAGCCTTACCATGTGCCCAAACAGTGGTTTACCTCCACATGTGAGGTATTGGTGTACTCAGGAGAAATTGCCCAACACATTTTAGGATCCATTTTATCCTGTTGCCCATGTGAAAATGAAAAAATTGAGGCTAAAAGAATTTTTTTGTGAAAAAAAAGTACTTTTTCATTTTTACGGATCAATTTGTGAAGCACCTGGGGGTTCAAAGTGCTCACTATGCATCTAGATAAGTTCCTTGGGGCGTCTAGTTTCCAAAATGGGGTCACTTGTGGGGGAGCTCCAATTTTTAGGCACACGGGGGCTCTCCAAACGTGACATGGTGTCCGCTAAAGAGTGGAGCCAATTTTTGATTCAAAAAGTCAAATGGCGCTCCTTCCCTTCCAAGCCCTGCCGTGCGCCAAAACAGTGGTTTACCCCCACATATGAGGTATCAGCGTACTCAGGACAAATTGGACAACAACGTTCGTGGTTCAGTTTCTCCTTTTACCATTGGGAAAATAAAAAAATTGTTGCTAAAAGATAATTTTTGTGACTAAAAAGTTAAATGTTCATTTTTTCCTTCCATGTTGCTTCTGCTGCTGTGAAGCACCTGAAGGGTTAATAAACTTCTTGAATGTGGTTTTGAGTACCTTGAGGGGTGCAGTTTTTAGAATGGTGTCACTTTTGGGTATTTTCAGCCATATAGACCCCTCAAACTGACTTCAAATGTGAGGTGGTCCCTAAAAAAAATGGTTTTGTAAATTTCGTTGTAAAAATGACAAATCGCTGGTCGAATTTTAACCCTTATAACTTCCTAACAAAAAAAAATTTTGTTTCCAAAATTGTGCTGATGTAAAGTAAACATGTGGGAAATGTTATTTATTAACTATTTTGTGTCACATATCTCTCTGGTTTAACAGAATAAAAATTCAAAATGTGAAAATTGCGAAATTTTCAAAATTTTCGCCAAATTTCCGTGTTTATCACAAATAAATGCAGAATTTATTGACCTAAATTTACCACTAACATGAAGCCCAATATGTCACGAAAAAACAATCTCAGAACCGCTAGGATCCGTTGAAGCGTTCCTGAGTTATTACCTCATAAAGGGACACTGGTCAGAATTGCAAAAAACGGCAAGGTCTTTAAGGTCAAAATAGGCTGGGTCTTGAAGGGGTTAAAGATTTTTCTGTATTTTCATGACTAAGAAAATTGTACATTCACACTGAAGGCATCAAAACTATGAATTAACACATGTGGAAAATTATATACTTAACAAAAAAGTGTGAAACAACTGAAATTATGTCTTATATTCTAGGTTCTTCAAAGTAGCCACCTTTTGCTTTGATGACTGGCGTACCCCCCCCATCACTCTCCTTCTTGGTCAAATAGCCCTTACACAGCCTGGAGGTGTGCTTGGGGTCATTGTCCTGTTGAAAAATAAATGATGGTCCAACTAAACGCAAACCGGATGGAATAGCATGCCGCTGCAAGATGCTGTGGTAGCAATGCTGGTTCCGTATGCCGTCAATATTGAATAAATCCCAACAGTGTCACCAGCAAAGCCCCCCCCACACCATCACACCTCCTCCACAGTCACCAGACCTGAACCCAATCGAGATGGTTTGGGGCGAGCTGGACCGCAGAGTGAAGGCAAAAGGGCCAACAAGTGCTAAGCATCTCTGGGAACTCCTTCAAGATTGTTGGAAAACCATTCCCGGTGAATACCTCTTGAAGCTAATCAAGAGAATGCCAAGAGTGTGCAAAGCAGTCATCAAAGCAAAAGGTGGCCACTTTGAAGAACCTAGAATATAAGACACATTTTCAGTTGTTTCACACTTTTTTGTTAAGTATATAATTCCACATGTGTTAATTCATAGTATTGATGCCTTCAGTGTGAATGTACAATTTTCATAGTCATGAAAATACAAGAAAAATCTTTAAATGAGAAGGTGTGTCCAAACTTTTGCTCTGTACTGTAAATATATACCCATATACAGACACATTATATATATATATATACATAACCAAAATAACAGTGAGGAGGAGAAGAAAGGAGACTGGAATAAGTGATTTTCCTGATGTATGGAATGAGGTTCGCTTTACGGTAAGTTAGGCCTGCAAAAAACAACAACTTTCCTCCATGCTTTATACTTCCACTCTGCTCTATACTCAGTGGTCCGCAGAAGAGCCGCTGATAAGGACAGCAGCCCCGCCGTCTGTCGCCTCCTCGCAGCCTCCCCCGTTCCTTCCGGTAACCGCCGATGCTCACGTTACCTTAGAAAACGCTGACAACTGTTTACTTCCGGTCTTCCTGCTACACGTAGTCACGCCCACCGGAAGTGACGGAGTGAATGCGTCACCGCTCAGCCGAATGCGGAAGTGGCGCTGGGAGCAGCGGACGGGTGAGTGCGGTGCTGCCTCTCCGGGGCTGTCGGCGCGCTGCAGGCGGTCAGGCTGCTGTCCATCACATGCTCCTGTCACGATAGTTTTTGTTGTTGTTTTTTTTTTCATATCAAAGCCTCTCAAACGCCCTGTTGATGGGAGCGGACGAGTCCTGAGACCCCCAGTCACGCAAACATCTGGGCAGTGGTGTGGGGGTCCTGTGTGAGTCATGTGCACGCAGTGGGGTCTGCCACTTAAAGGGGTTTTCTACCTTTAGATGTAACACAACTGTCTCCTGTCTTCCTCCGCCGCTCCAGCTCTTCTCCTGGGTCCATGTTGATTGTTTTCACCACCGCTGCAGCCAATCACTGAGCGCAGCGTCTCTGCCTGTAAAGGTCACTGTCAATCTTTATGTGGTACGGTTCCGCTCCTGGGGCCTTCCGTCCATCAGTCACATACCTATGGGTTGCCATGGCAGTGGGTGGTCTACTGAAGCCCCCCGCTTCTATCATCCTACTCCCCTTCATTGGAGACCGCCCTGTTCAGTGCAGTACTTACAGGGATTGTTGGGGGAAAGATAAAACTTCACAGGGGACGGGATATGTAAGAAGAATAACAATCTCAGACTTACATAACGATACCCACACTGTCCCCGGTGATGTCAGCATTCCTGTGGCCGGTGATTGGTTGCAGCGGTCAGTTGACTTAAGCAGCATGTCATGGGATCTTTTATGATTATGTTCTGCTCAAAGCCTACTGACCGCTGCGGCCGATCACCTTGTTGGATACAGGTGGGTGCACTAGGTTAGCATGATGGAGTGTCTTTTTTTATTTATTTTTTTTACATATCCTGATCCCTGGGCAAAGGTTTATTTTCCTCCGATAACCCCTTTAAGTATTGCCGTATGTAGAACAAGCAGGCGATCATAGGGTCAAGTATCTTAAAGGGGTTGTCCATTGCTTGGATAACACCGTCTGAATCCATATGTTTGCCCTGAGTGAACTAACACTTTTATACTCTCCTCCGGAGCCATTCCAGCCATGTCGGACCTCGCTGTCCCGTGGCTCATTATGTCACGCGAACACTGCAGCCAATCGGCGCTGGTTTCACTCTCCCCACCTTCAGACGAAGCAAACATCAAGAGCAAGTGAGTGGTCAGCCGCAGTTCTGACTTCTTCCAGGTGTCTGATTCGTCCAAAGGCAAGAAGAAAGAAGCCAGCGCTGATTGGCTGTAGTTCACGTGGCATAACAAAGTGACGTGAGCCTTGGGAGAGCGAGGTCCGATGGCGCTGGAGGTGAGTGTGTGGTGTTGTTTTAGGGTATCAGTAAACGCTGCGGGTTGGACTCTGTGTACTTGCCCAGGGTCCAACCCGCAGCCGCCAGATGTTACAGCATAGTGGATGGGATTTTAAGAAATCCCAGTTCCACTATGTGTCCACAGACGCCCGCGGCTCACCCGTGGAGACCGACATGTGGCGCGTCTCTCCAGACCGCAGCATGTCAGTTTCACCAATGGAATGTATTGGATGTGGTGGATCCGCACAGTTCAGTGACCACATGCGGATTCATCTGCGTTCAATAGACGGCAGCGCTTTAGGCGCACATGTCCTGATCATCTGCACATACCCTTACTCTGGTCAAACATTCTGATTGAGAAGGGGTTGACCAAGTAGTGGACAGCCCCTTTAAAGAGACTTTAAAAAAAAAAAAAAATTACCTTTCATTTCCTCATCTAAAAATACATTTTAAAAATTAGACATGTTTTTCTGTATTGTCGCATCCGTAAAAGTTTGATTCATGAAGATATAAAATTATTTAATCCATAAAGTAAATGCCAAAGAGAAAAATAAAATCTAAACATCAGAATTCCCTTTTTTTTTCCTCTTTTTTTTTTCAGTACATTATTTGGTAAAATGAACGTTAACATTAAAAGCGGCAACTCGTCCTGCAAAAAAACAAACAAAACATCATACAGCTACATTGGCAGAAAAGTTAAAAAAATACAAGTTCTAGATCTTGGGGTAAAAAGGGAAGAAAAAGCAAAAGCCAAAAAAATGTTTGCATCAGGACGAGTTGAAGTCTACTGTACTTTCTATATGTATGTGCCCTTGGGTTACTCTTGCCGTGTTCTTCTCTGCAGGTCCCAATGCCCTCGCGGGGTGGCTTCCTGTGTAATGGGCCATCGCCATGCATCGGTTCTTCATCCCACTCATGTGCCTTTGTCTTCTCACGTTGCCCCTCTTCCTCCCCACGCTCACAACCAGCAATGACGCCACAAGTCTGGGGGAAGAGCTGACCTGGGCTGTCCGTCTGGACCCCTCTCAAGGCTCTGGACGGAGAGAGGAGTTGGACGCTCTAGCAGAGGAGCTTTCGCGTGCCGTGGGGCTGGAGAACCGGGGTGTTATCGGGGAGTTAAAGGATCACTACTTATTTGCACACGTGGGACATGGTCAAACCAAGGAGACAACTCGGAGGAAAGTTCTCGAGATATTCACGCAACACGACAGCGTGCGATGGTTCTCCGAACAGAAACTACTGAAGAGGTCCAAGAGGAGCTTGCACTTTAATGACCCCAAATATCCACAGCAATGGCACTTGGTGAGACTGTCTACAAGCGCGATCCTGCCTTTTGTGGAGGAGCCTTAGACCTCTTGGGGAGTTTTTCTAAATAAGGCAATTTCTATAGTATTTATTAGAGATGATCAAATCTTCTAAAATTCTAATTCGACAGGTTCAATTATTTAAAAAAAAACAAAACTTGATTTGTTGCAAACTGACATGCTGCAAAACAAGTAGTTGCACTAAAAAAAAAGTGTGTAGCGTTCTGACGTCTCCTACGACTGGTGTAGTCTCTGGCTATGATTCCCAACAGGATCTTTGAAGTATAACTTCTATAAAACGCCGTAACGTTATAGAGGAAAAAATATGCTTGGCTACAATACAACCATGCTCGGATTCATGCTGCCCATGGTTTGTTCAGCTTGAAATTAGAGGACTGGTTCGCTTTAGAATTAACATAAATGGTCCAAAAACAATCCCGCTTAGTCATTTGTGATCATGTAGGTTGATTTGTGCAGAACACTAACTTAACTGACGGTGTCGCTGTCAGAGGTAACACCAGTCTGCTGAAACAAGTGATGTGCAATATTTAGTGCATTCATCTTCCTCCACTTAGGGTATGTGTCCACGTTCAGGATTTGGTCAGGATTTTATGCAGGTAAAATCCTGACCAAATCTGCACCTGAGGTCACTGGCAGGTCACCTGCGTTGTCCTTGCGTTGTTTCTGCAATGTAAGGACATGCTGCGTTCTTAAAAGACGCGCCGCATGTGCGTTTTCGCGGGTATGCCGCATGCGTCTTTTAATGCATAGTGGAGATGGGATTTCATGAAATCCCCTCCACTACGCTGTAACATCTGGACGCTGCGTTTTTGATGCTGCGGCTCAACGCAGCGTAAAAAACGCAGCGTTTCCTGAACGTGGAAACATACCGTAACAAGATTTCCAGAGGCAGAGGAGGCCAATTATGACCCGCATTTGGTCGCACTACTGGGCTGATGGCTGATACCACTGGTGGTATTAAATCAAGGGACTGGTTCCCTTTAAAATTAAAATAAATAGTCCAAAAAATCTCCCTTAGTCATTTGTGATCATGCAGAATGTTTTGTGCAGAACACTAAGGCAAATGACAGTGTCGCTGTCAGAGGTAACATCAGTCTGCTGAAACAAGTGATGTGCAATACAGTCCATGCTGCCCTCTGCTTCTGATTTCCAGAGGCAAAGGAGGCAATTATGACTTGCAATTAGTAGCAATACTGGCCGGATGGCTGGTACCTGTGGTGGTGGTGTTGCATCTGCTGCTAGCAGTTGTCACTTTCTTTTTTTGGAAATTTTTTTCTTTAACACTTATTAGTCCATTGCCATTTTTTTTTCTTTTACCTTACATTTTGTGCTTCAGTATAATTAACTTTTGACTATCTTTTCAACCTGTACCAGAAAGGAGGGAATTAGAAATGCTAGGCAGGTAGGTACACGTGCAGAAAGCAACATGCGTCAGAAGGCTGCGCTATAGGTGTGGCATGTTGTACGGGTGCGTCAATTGGACTAATATAACAAGTATAAAAAATAAACACCGCTTAATGTCTACATGGTTATTTTTTTTCTGTTTAACAAAATTCAACCACTTTCCCCAAAATGACATAACAAGAAATACTAAGTAGATACACAACCAAAAGGCCAGCAACTGCAGCAGAGCGCTATATTGGTGCAGCATGCACCGGATATAAAATGTGACTAGTAAAACAAATGTGCAAAAATACAATTGCGACACCCTCACTTTGTGAGGTAGACAGGCACAGTTACATGTCTGGATTTTAGGGAACTTTTGTTTATAGAAACTGTTGTTCCCCCATTCACAAATAATTGCACAAGAAATGCAAAACCTCAGAGTTGCTTGTGACAAACAAGTGCTTGTGACACTGATTTGAGAATTATTTTTTTTGTGGTTTGCTGCTGCTTTCTAGTGCATGAAGAAAAAAAAGTGTAATTGTTATAGAAATACAGCAGGATAGATGACCGCTACACCTAATCACTGAGGAGTCTGCCACTGCTGCTACCACCTTTCCCATCTCTCTCCCCCTATCACTTGAATCTGTATTATTCCCAGACTACTACACTCATCATCTTTACACATTACTGTCTGTAGTATTTGTCCAATGTTTTTAACCTTTAACTTTCTATGTCTTTTGATGAGCTCCGACATCTTCTCACTATTGAAAAATAGCTGCTGCATTCCCTGCATCGACTTTTATACAGGCTATGATACTCCCGACTAATTGGTTGTGCTGTGTGATGTGATGCATGCAAGGCATTATGGGGAGGCACACGCAGTTCTTCCTGAGATCATGTCAACATCACTCATCGTGAATGGTGGATCCTGTGTCATCTACTTTATATAGAGGTGTTATCAGTCATTGTACAGGAGGAGGAGGTGAGCTGTGACATCACCTATTGTGAATGGTGGATCCTGTGTTATCTACTGTATATAGAGGTGTTATTAGTCATTGTGCAGGAGGAGGAGGTGAGCTGTGACATCACCTATTGTGAATGTGGATCCTGTGTTATCTGCTATATATAGAGTGCCTCTGCTACTTTGTTTTAGTGGTGGTCTCAGCTGATATTGTCAGGCTAAGCCCATAGTATAATGTGTATAGGAGCCTCCTAACCCCCAACAGATGATTTCAGACTGCTGATTCTTTTTTTTTTTGACACGTTAAGCCACTGGCGGAGGAGTCTGGCATCATCTGTCTGGTAGAGAACACCGGCACACTCGGCAGATTGATGGCTCCTGTGTATGGAGGAGTTTGCATAGAGCCGCCTGCCGAGCCCTCGTTCCACTGACATCTATCTTTTGTGTTTTGTGCTCCTTACTTTGTAATCCCGTCTTATGGTTTATGTTGATCCCCTTTAACCTGATCTGTTTCCTTTTCAGCACAATACCCGTAGCCCTGGAATGGATATTAATGTTACCGGCGTGTGGGAAAGAAATGTGACCGGCCGGGGAGTTACCGTGGTGGTCGTGGATGACGGCGTGCAACACACCGTCCAGGACATTCAACCAAATTATGTAAGCCATAAGATAAGATGGTGTCATGCTTTTTCAGCCTCGCTGGGGACCCGCAGGCAATCATTGGTGTGATCCCACAAAAGAAACAATTCAGATTAATGATGAGACCGTGCACCAGCATCCGAATAGCAGCAGGAAAATTGTGTATATGCCCCAGAATAGAAGAGCTTGATATAGCGAGATTTATCTTCTCCAGAGCCCAGAAGGAAGCTACGACCTCAACTCCAATGACCCCGACCCTATGCCGCATCCTGACGGATACAGTGACAACCACCATGGGACCCGCTGTGCAGGGGAGATCGCAGCAGTCCCTAATAACAGCTTCTGTGCCGTGGGGGTAGCCTATGGAAGCCGCATTGCAGGTAGAAGCTTAGTCAGTTCTGTTCTGTTCAGCGATGTGTCTCGTCATGTCTCGCATGATTACCCTGTGCAGCACCACACCCTGTTACCAGCCTTGCCATGTCATCACCACAGCAATGCTTAAAGGGTGATACCATGTGAAAATCGTGTAAACACAGGATCCACCATTCACAATAGCTCACCACCTCCTGTACAATGACTGATAACACCTCTATATATAGTAGGTAACCCAGGATCCACCATTCACAATAGGTGATGTCACAGCTCACCTCCTCCTCCTGTACAATGACTGATAACACCTCTATATACAGTAGATAACCCAGGATCCACCATTCACAATAGGTGATGTCACAGCTCACCTCCTCCTGTACAATGACTGATAACACCTCTATATACAGTAGATAACACAGGATCCACCATTCACAATAGGTGATATCACAGCTCACCTCCTCCTCCTGTACAATGACTGATAACACCTCTATGTACAGTAGATAACACAGGATCCACCATTCACAATAGGTGATGTCACAGCTCACCTCCTCCTCCTGTACAATGACTGATAACACCTCTATATACAGTAGATAACATAGGATCCACCATTCACAGTAGGTGATGTCACAGCTCACCTCCTTCTGTACAATGACTGATAACACCTCTATATACAGTACATAACACAGGATCCACCATCCACAATAGGTGATGTCACAGCTCACCTCCTCCTGTACAATGACTGATAACACCTCTATATACAGTAGATAACACAGGATCCACCATTCACAATAGGTGATGTTACAGCTCACCTCCTCCTCCTCCTGTACAATCACTGATAACACCTCTATGTACAGTAGATAACACAGGATCCACCATTCATAGTAGGCGATGTCACAGCTCACCTCCTCCTCGTTTATCTTTGCACACGCTCATTAGACTCTTTTCTGCAAATAAGGTTGGAGTCCACTCATTGTTGCTAATGTACTTGTGAATTTACTATGACAACAGGAAGTAGGAGTCTAAAAAGCCCTAGTGGGCAAAGTGAAAATTGCAAGATTTCTACTTTTTATTTTTAATACAGATAGTGATATGCAACAAAAAAAAATCTAGAAATGTAAAAAAAAAAGAAATATTTTTAACTCAACCTGATTCTAAACGATATTTGAAACCTGATTTTTTTTTTTTTAGGATGTCTTCCTTTTAATGTGACTTCTGTGGAGATGTTCTCCTTGTATCCTGCTTTCGCCTTATGCCTATGAACCTTGTGTTTGTCTTTATCAGGGATCCGAGTCCTGGATGGGCCGCTCACCGACAGCATGGAGGCCGTCGCGTTCAACAAACACTATCAGATCAATGATATCTACAGCTGCAGGTATGCCGATGCTTGTATCGCCTGGGATGAGTCCTTCGGACTTTTAAGTTTATGCAAATCATGCAATTTCTGCAATTTTATATGTATAAGTCTGTACTTTTTTGCAGTTTTTTTTCTTCTTATTGTCTGTTTGTTAATTACAAAATTAAGCTACTTCCTAGTCTTCAGTAATTCCATGTGCAGACTGTTTCATGAGACATTCGGAAACCACTTCCTTTTTTGCAGACATTTTTCTTTTTCTGAAGCATTTACTTGAGGTTTTAAAAATGCACCCTTTAAAGGGAATTAGTTACCTCTGAAAGCACTATGTACCTACAGCTAGAGGGTTATCCTGCAGCATTACACTGCTTCCCGGCCATCATACTGAAAGTGCAGCTACTGGGAGAAAACAAACTGATTTCCTCTGGGAGCCGCCCGCTTTCAGTCATAGGTGACAGCACAGAGCGGCAGCTGTACAAGTAAACCTGTAGGGATTGGATGCCCGATGACGACGCCAGGTGGGTGGTTAATAAGTGGCATCTTGTTCTCGGCGGTGCTGACTGTGTCGTTCTTTCACAGCTGGGGTCCTGATGATGACGGGAAGACGGTGGATGGACCTCATCAACTGGGAAAGGTACAACTATTCTGTGCGTAGCCGCTCCAAGAATATAGAGCCTTTTGTTAGGGTGGCCGATTTTTGGGAACATTCATCCCTAGGATAACCACAATAATCCTGTACGGTAACCTGGCCACCGGTCGTCCGACGAACACGCAAAAGGCTCGTTTGTCGGGAGAAATGATTCTTAGATTTGCTTTAAAATCATCATTCGTGGCCGCACATTGTCCGGTGTATACAGGACGTATGCTGCCGAGAACAAAGGTATTCCGTGCTCACAAAACAAGGGTGTTGCTTATTGTTCTGCGTGTGTGTACGGCATTCCACAAACACTTCTTGACACCCGTTCATTGGTCCCTTCGGGGCTTACGTCCGAACGCTCCGCAAAACCTGATTCTGTTGTATGCGTCAACTGGTCCGTTAAACTGTAATGGTGCCTACATAGCGAGAGTGTGCTGTCGAGCATCATTTTCGGGCGAGCAGGTCTACTGGAGGCTGACACTCAGGCAGATGTCCTTCTCTGGTAGGTGTACGTTCTCGAAAATCATGCACGACAGAGCGCATGTTCTCTCTGTCGGCACCATTATTACGGTCCAATTGGTGCATATTTCCAAATCCCGCTTAGCCGGAGGTTTGGACATAAGCCCAAACGGGACCAACAAACGGATGCCAAAACACAACGTGAAAGCACCATTACTGACTTTTACTCTTACCCTTAGGCAGCTCTTCAGCACGGAGTGATTGCTGGTCGGAAAGGTTTTGGGAGTATTTTCGTGGTGGCCAGTGGTAATGGAGGGCAGTACAACGACAACTGTAACTATGATGGGTACGCCAACTCCATCTACACGGTCACTATTGGTAAGTACACTCTTGGTCCTGTGCCCTCATTGGATGTATTGTCATTTTCAGGGTTAAAATCCCACCGTTAATGTAAAATATTACATTTATGGTCTAATGTAAAAGTCTGGGACTTTGATCAGATGTGGATATATTGTGGATTTATTCTTTTGAAAGGTGCTGTTAATGAAGCTGGTAAAATGCCTTTCTATGCCGAAGAATGTGCTTCCATGCTGGCCGTCACCTTCAGCAGCGGAGACAAGCAGATGAGGAGCATCGTAAGTCATGGGATTACTTCTTACAACCGCAGTGGAAATAAATGGGCTCTGCATGTAGTTAACGCATTACGGATGAGCTTAGGAACTTAATCAAAAGAGGGCTGCGGGCGCCGTCGGGTAGGTGGCAATTCTCGGGGCTCCCTTCTAGGGGCCACAGGTTACTGACATGGCCGATGAAGTCCTGAAAATCGATTTTTTTTTTATTTTTTTTTATTTTTTTTTTCACCATCTTCCCGTGGGTCCCTT
Source organism: Ranitomeya imitator (assembly GCF_032444005.1). Lineage (NCBI taxonomy): Eukaryota > Metazoa > Chordata > Amphibia > Anura > Dendrobatidae > Ranitomeya > Ranitomeya imitator. The sequence continues at coordinate 130,989,758 of NC_091291.1, forward strand.
AAGCAATAGTTACTACTGCGATCTGCTGCCCACTGCACGCGTCAACTCTGCTTCTTCAGCGCTCTTCGTTGGGGTGGGAGTCGAGCCGTCATGACCATCTGCCACCTAAACACTGAGCCCACTGATTGCTCCTCCTGTAGGAGAGGCTGAAGTTTTGCTTCTTTACTATTCTTTTGTAAACTATAAAAAAAAAAAGTAGAATTACCCTTTTTTATTATTATTATTATTTTTTTTTTTTCAGCAAATGATTTGCATCATTCAGTTAGGTATTGGAACCATGTCCTGGTTATAAAAAAACAAACACATTTACTTAGTGTATTTTGTGATGACTGATGTGGAAGAATAAATAGACCAGGCAAATATTAAAGGGCTATTTCCATCTTGGCCGTTCATGGTTAAAATGGAAATATTGCACTGAGCCTGCGCTGTATCGGCAACACCCATAGAAGTAAATGGAAATAATCCTTTAAAAGGATTTACTCTACTTTAAGAGTTAAACTTAATGGGCCCAGTGTGGTTGAAAAAAAAAAAAAAAACTAGACCAGCTTCTGTATTCCACGCTCTGCCCCGTGTCCCCCCTCCTCCTCAGTGCTCTTGTCCGTGTCCCCCCTCCTCCGCACCCTGACCTGTGTTGTCCAACCCCTTTTCCGCCCCGTCCCTTCCCCCATTTTCCGCACTCTACCCCATGTCCCCCCTCCTGCTCCGCACTTTGCCCCTGCCCTCCGTGCTCTGCCATGTGTTGTCCACGCCTCCACGCTCTGCCTCGTGTTGTCACCCCCTTTTCCACACTCTTCTCCATGTCCCCCCTCCTCCTCTGTGCTCTGCCCTCCTTGCCTTAGTGCCGCACTTTGCCTCTTGTTCTCCATCCCTTTTCCGCAATCTACCCCGTGTCCCTCCTCCTCCGCGCTCTGCCCTCCTCACTCAGCCCCATGTTGTCCAACCCTTTACCGCACTCTGCTCCATGTTGTCCCCCCTCCTCCGCACTCTGCCCCGTGTCCCTCCTCCTCCGCGCTCTGCCCCGTGTCCCTCCTCCTCCGCGCTCTGCCCCGTGTCCCTCCTCCTCCGTGCTCTGCCCCGTGCCCCTCCTCCTCCGCGCTCTGCCCCGTGTCCCTCCTCCTCCGCGCTCTGCCCCGTGTCCCTCCTCCTCCGCGCTCTGCCCCGTGTCCCTCCTCCTCCGCGCTCTGCCCCGTGTCCCTCCTCCTCCGCGCTCTGCCCTGTGCCCCTCCTCCTCCGCGCTCTGCCCCGTGTCCCTCCTCCTCCGCGCTCTGCCCCGTGTCCCTCCTCCTCCGCGCTCTGCCCCGTGCCCCTCCTCCTCCGCGCTCTGCCCCGTGCCCCTCCTCCTCCGCGCTCTGCCCCGTGTCCCTCCTCCTCCGCGCTCTGCCCCGTGTCCCTCCTCCTCCGCGCTCTGCCCTGTGCCCCTCCTCCTCCGCGCTCTGCCCCGTGTCCCTCCTCCTCCGCGCTCTGCCCCGTGTCCCTCCTCCTCCGCGCTCTGCCCCGTGCCCCTCCTCCTCCGCGCTCTGCCCCGTGCCCCTCCTCCTCCGCGCTCTGCCCCGTGCCCCTCCTCCTCCGCGCTCTGCCCCGTGTCCTACCCTGCTGGTCAGCCCTTTATGGCCATCCGAGCAGATGTTGATGCCAGGAGGCCGGCACCGTGCACAGTGCTTGTAAAGGAGGAAATGTGGAAGTAAAGGGCAGAGATTATGTCTCCCAACAATGTTTTCCGTGCAGTTTCTGACTTCTCCCTTTTCCTTAGGTGACATCAGACTGGGATCTGCAGAAGGGCACCGGGTGCACAGAGGGCCACACAGGGACGTCGGCCGCCGCTCCCATCGCTGCAGGGATGATCGCTCTCATGCTGCAGGTCCGGCCATGTCTGACGTGGAGGGATGTTCAGCACATCATTGTTTTCACAGCTACAAAAGTACAGTGCAATTTGTTTGTTTTTTTGTCTTCCACAAAGAACAGCTTAAAGGGATGTTCTCCAGATATATCCTACCTGACAGTGACAACTGGACAACCCCCTTTAACCCCTTAATGACCGCCAATACGTCTTTTAACTGACCTGAGATATAAGAGAATAGCCTCCCCATACAGATGACAATCCAGCATCTGTTGGTTGTACACTATAGCTGACAACTTGCTGCATCAGCCACGATCAGTATTTGCACCATCTAAATCTGTTTAACCCCTTAGATGCTGCTGTCAATAGTGACTACATCATTATAAATGGTTAACAGAGTGTGGGGGCTTCTTCTTTGTCACAATTGGTGCCCTCAGATCATGATTTTGTTGTCCTGATGTTTGCCATGGCAATTCATGACCAAATAGTGGCCTTAGAGTCTGACTGCTGTAGTAATCTGTTTAGAAGTTAGCGGCATTTAGGTGGTAAAAATACACATTTTCATTTCTGTCATACCACGTTGCATTAATTCCTGTAAAGCACCTGAAGGGTTAATAAACTACCTGACGGCAGTTTTCAATATGTTTAGGGGTGCTGTTTTTAAAATGGTATCACGTTTGTGGGTTTCCCAATATATGGGACCCCTAAAGTCACTTCAAACATGGATAAGTCCCTAAAAAAATAAATTTTGTAAATTTCTTTGAAAAAATGAAAAATTGCTGCTACATTTTTAAACCTCCTAAAATGCTAACAAAATAAAATAACATTTTACAAATGGTGCTGATGTAAAGCAGACATGTGGGAAATGTTATTTATTAATGGTTTGCTGTGGTATGACTATCTGGATTAAAGGGATAATCATTCAAATTTAGAAAATTGCTAATTTTCTAACATTTTTCTCAAATTTTTGATATTTTTTATAAATAAACACAAAAAATGTTGAACAAAATTTACCATTATCATAAAGTAGAATGTGTCACAAAAAAACAATCTCAAAATCACTGGGATTTGTTGAAGCGTTGCAGAGTTATTACCACATAAAGTGACACTGGTCAGATTTCAAAAATTTGGCTCGGTCACTAAGGGGTTAATATTGTCCCATAGTAATTCTCGATAATTTTGCTCGTGTTGTTTTCACCTCCTGATTCTCTGCTTCTAATCGATCTGTGCAGTATGAAGACCATGAAGCTGCCTGGGAAACCAACGGCGCGGGGTTCAGTCACAGCCATCAGCACGGATTTGGCCTGTTGAATGCCTGGCGTCTTACCAATGCTGCAAAGGTGACTTAGTACGGGGCCACAGTCTGGGCCGTGTCTTCTAGGCTTCCACCTGCTGATCTGTCTCAGGCTTTTACCAACGTTTTGAGTTGGCTTTGGATTTTTTGGGCCGACTAGACCAGATTTATAATTCACCAGTACCAAAGAAAACGTTCATTTCTGCAAAGTGCCCGGACTGGCCGGCGGCTCTACCTGAGCGTGACAGCTGCATAGAAACACATGGACCTGTCACGCTTGGCTCGGGAGAGCTGCCGGCCAGTCCGAGCATTGTAGTGTGATTTATGTGGCCGTCTGACTGCTCCCTATAGCTGGGTGATGTAGTTCGCCTTGTCAGTGGAGGTGGTGGTGGTGGGGGGGTCTACCCAATCTGACACTTGTCTAATCAGTGCTGATATTGACAAGCTGTATAATGGCATACACCGATGTTAAGGGTAAATGGTAATCCCTAGATTTTAATGTATTTATATGTTACCAGGAGGAGTTACAGAGGGATGGAATCATTTTAGAGGGGGGAGGGGGAACCCTAGAAAAATAAAACTGTTTCAGAGTTTTCCCATGTCTTAAAACCAAGGATGAGATGAATAAATCTTTTCTCTCGTTGTCTGTAGGTGTGGGAGTCTGTGCCGTACTTGGCTTCCTACGTCAGCCCAGCTCTAAAAGAGAACCAAAATATTCCTTTAGTTCCCAACGTGCTGGGATTAAGCTGGAACGGTGAGTTTACAATCGGCTCCACTTGGATATTTCTGTATATTAGAATCACACTTAGAGGGGTGTTCCCAGCTCCGCCATGTACAGTATGTCCGGGATGGGAGTACCTGTCTACATGGCGTGGGCAGAGCGCTGTATGGGAGTTACAAAAAATGGCATGGCCCATGGATGGCCAAGTTGGAAATAGCCAAAGTGTGGACAAACCCTTTAAGCTTTCACTGATGCAGGACGAGTGTGCAAACAAGGAGGAGCACTCGCCAGGGCTTCATTCTAGAAATCGGTGAGGTTCTTGGCTCGAGTATCATCTCTAAGCATTTGTTCGGGAACACGTCGAGCTGTCGCTGTCATTTGTCCTGACCTGGCTGTTGAATAAATGACTGCATTTGTGATAAAAACACAATTTATAGCAAAAGTTTGTAGTATTCTGCACTGCACCGTTCCTCTGTTATTCCTCCTAGAAATGTATGGCTAAATAGACAACAGGGAGTTTAACAGTTGCAGGTGCGTCCCCTGTACAGTCTGAACATGATCCAATGAGTGCCAGAGTGAGTCTGTGCTGGGACATGCGCCCCCCTGACAAGGAGAATAATAACAAGCAGCTGTCAGTTTATTCTTAAAAATTCAGGAGGAATAACAGAGGAACGACACGATGCAGAGCTAAAAGAGAAAAGATGCTCCTTATCTATATATATATAATTGCCTACGGGGTACTTCCATCTGTTTGTCTGTAACTTCCGTAACGGAAATCCCAGGTCGCGACCAATCAGCGATATTGGGGCGGGATTTAAACACCGCTTCACTTTTTACTATTGATGGTGCCTATGCAGCATCAAAAGTAAAAATGTATAATGTTAAAAATAATAAAAAAAACCAAAACATTATATTCTCACCTTCCGGCGTCCGCAGCAGCCTTTCCCACTCCTCGCGACGCTCCGGTCCCAAGAATGCATTGCGGCAATGACCGGAGATGACGCAGCGGTCTCACGAGACTACTACATCATTACGGGTTATTGCCGCAAAGCATTACTGGGAACAGAGCGTCGCGAGGAGCATCTCTAAAGGCCTGGGCTGGATCCGGGGGCCGCCGGAAGTTGAGTATATAACAATTTTTTATTTTAATTGTTTTTCAACAGGGATATGGTGCCCACATTGCTATATACTGCGTGGGCTGTGTTATATACTGTGTGGGCTGTGTTATATACTGTGTGGGCTGTGTTATATACTGTGTGGGCTGTGTTATATACTGCGTGGGCTGTGTTATATACTGCGTGGCCTGTGTTATATATTACGTGGCTGTCTGTTATATCCTGCGTCGGCTGTGTTATATACTGCGTGGGCTGTGTTATATACTACGTCACTATGCTATATACTGCGTGGGCTGTGTTATATACTGCGTGGGCTGTGTTATATACTACGTCACTATGCTATATACTGCGTGGGCTGTGTTATATACTGCGTGGGCTGTGTTATATACTGCGTGGGCTGTGTTATATACTGCGTGGGCTGTGTTATATACTGCGTGGGCTGTGTTATATACTGCGTCGGCTGTGTTATATACTGCGTGGGCTGTGTTATATACTGCGTGGGCTGTTATATACTGCGTGGGCTGTGTTATATACTGTGTGGGCTGTGTTATATACTACGTGGCTGTGCTATAGACTATTTAGCTGTGTTATATACTGCGTGGGCTGTTATATACTGCGTGGGCTGTGTTATATACTGTGTGGGCTGTGTTATATACTACGTGGCTGTGCTATAGACTATTTAGCTGTGTTATATACTGCGTGGGCTGGGTTATATACTGTGTGGGCTGTGCTATATACTGCGTGGGCTGTGCTATATACTGTGTGGGATGTACTATATACTGTGTGGGCTTTGCTATATACTATGTGGGCTGTGCTATATACTGCGTTGGCTGTGCTATATACTGCGTGGGCTGTGCTATATACTGCGTGGGCTGTGTTATATACTGCGTGGGCTGTGTTATATACTGCGTGGGCTGTGTTATATACTGCGTGGGCTGTGTTATATACTGCGTGGGCTGTGTTATATACTGCGTGGGCTGTGTTATATACTGCGTGGGCTGTGTTATATACTGCGTGGGCTGTGTTATATACTGCGTGGGCTGTGTTATATACTGCGTGGGCTGTGTTATATACTGCGTGGGCTGTGTTATATACTGCGTGGGCTGTGTTATATACTGCGTGGGCTGTGCTATATACTATTTAGCTGTGTTATATACTGCGTGGGCTGGGTTATATACTGTGTGGGCTGTGCTATATACTGCGTGGGCTGTGCTATATACTGCGTGGGATGTACTATATACTGTGTGGGCTTTGCTATATACTATGTGGGCTGTGCTATATACTGCGTTAGCTGTGCTATATACTGCGTGGGCTGTGCTATATACTACGTGAGCTGTGCTATATACTATGTGGGCTGTTATATACTGCGTGGGCTGTGTTATATACTATGTGGGCTGTGCTATATACTGCGTGGGCTGTGCTATATACTATTTAGCTGTGTTATATACTGCGTGGGCTGGGTTATATACTGTGTGGGCTGTGCTATATACTGCGTGGGCTGTGCTATATACTGCGTGGGATGTACTATATACTGTGTGGGCTTTGCTATATACTATGTGGGCTGTGCTATATACTGCGTTAGCTGTGCTATATACTGCGTGGGCTGTGCTATATACTACGTGAGCTGTGCTATATACTATGTGGGCTGTTATATACTGCGTGGGCTGTGTTATATACTATGTGGGCTGTGCTATATACTGCGTGGGCTGTTATATACTGCGTAGCTGTACAATATACTACATGGGCTGTGTTATATACTACGTGGGTTGTGTTATATACTGCGTAGGCTGTGTTATATACTGCGTGGGCTGTGTTATATACTACGTCACTGTACTATATACTACGTGGGGTGTGTTATATACTACGTGGGCTGTGCTATATACTATGTGGGCTGTGCAATATACTACGTGGCTGTGCAATATACTGCGTGGGCTGTTATATACTGTGTGGGCTGTGTTATATACTACGTCGCTGTGCTATATATTACGTAGCCTGTGCTATATACTACGTAGCTGTGTAATATGCTACGTGGCTGTGCTATATACTAAGTGGCTGTTATATACTGCGTAGGCTGTGTTATATATACTACGTAAGCTGTGCTATATACTACGTAAGCTGTGCTATATACTACGTAAGCTGTGCTATATACTACGTAAGCTGTGCTATAGACTACGTGGGCTGTGTTATACTGCGTGGGCTGTGTTATACTGCGTGTGCTGTGCTATATACTGCGTGGGCTGTGTTATATACTGCGTGAGCTGTGCTATATACTGCGTGCGCTGTGCTATATACTACGTGAGCTGTGATATATACTATGTGGGCTGTGCTATATACTGCGTGGGCTGTGCTATATACTACATGAGCTATGCTATATTCTGCGTGGGCTGTGTTATATACTGCGTGGGCTGTGTTATATACTGCGTGAGCTGTGCTATATACTACATGAGCTATGCTATATTCTGCATGGGCTGTGTTATATACTGCGTGGGCTGTGTTATATACTGTGTGAGCTGTGCTATATACTACATGAGCTATGCTATATTCTGCGTGGGCTGTGTTATATACTGCGTTGGCTGTTCTAATTTTACATGAGCTGTGCTACATACTATGTGGCCTATGTTATATGCTACGTGGGCTGTGAGACTTTCGCCCGTGGCCCTCAAAAACCTGGAGCTGGCCATGGCGTCACTGATTAGTCTCACCCGGCCGGCCACGAACAATCAGCGACAGACGCAGCCCGGCCGCTAATTGGCACGGGATTTGAACCACGCTTTGCTGAGTGGTCGCGCCCGGCTGGCCGAATCCTCTGTATTCATTGCATTATTCTAAAATCTTGATAAATAAACTACATACATATTATAGAATACCCGATGCGGTAGAATCGGGCCACCATCTAGTGCTAACATAAACCCTGGTTTACAGTGACATGGAATTAAGTAACAATATTATGTGGAAAGTCAGGACAGGAGACAGTTCCTAGAAAATTATTATTTATTTTTAGTAATAATAATATTAATAATATATTTTATTTTTATTAGTATTATTATTTTATTAGTTTTTATTTATTTTTAATATTGTTATTTTATTATTATTATTATTATTATTATTATTATTATTATTATTATATTTGTTTTATTAGTATTTTATTTTGTTATCTATAATATAATGCTAGGAGCGTCACTCTGTCCGAAGCCTTTATAGACTGCGCAACGCACCTGCGTTGTCTGGATCCCACAGAGTTACGCATCCGGGGATGAGGATTGTGGCCCAGGAGATCGCGGTATGTGTAAGCACTGAAAGCATACCGCGATCTCTGGCACAACAACTTACTGGATGGGGAGCAGCACATTACAGAATGGAGGCGCAGGATGGGAGCAGCACATGACAGAATGGGGGCGCAGGATGGGAGCAGCACATGACTGGATGGGGGTTCAGAATTGGAGTAGCACATACCAGGATGGGGGCAGCACATGATGGGAGTAGCACATGACAGGATGGGGGCGCGGGATGGGAGCACATGACCGGATGGGGGCAGCACATGATAGGATGGGGGTAGAGGAAGAGAGTAGCACATGACAGGGTGGAGGCGCACCAACCAGGATGGGGGTGCAGGATGGGAGCAGCACATGACCGGAAGGGGGCGCTGGATGGGAGCAGCACATGACAGCAAGGGGGCGCAGGATGGGAGCAGCACATGACTGGAAGGGGGCGCAGGATGGGAGCAGCACATGACAGGAAGGGGGCGCAGGATGGGAGCAGCACATGACAGGATGGGGCACAGGATGGGAGCACATGACAGGGTGGGGGCGCAGGATGGGAGCAGCACATGACAGGAAGGGGGCGCAGGATGGGAGCAGCACATGACAGGAAGGGGGCGCAGGATGAGAGCAGCACATGACAGGATGGGGGTGCAGGATGGGAGCAGCACATGACAGGAAGGGGGCGCAGGATGGGAGCAGCACATGACAGGAAGGGGGTGCAGGATGGGAGCAGCACATGACAGGTTGGGGACACAGGGTGGGAGCACATGACAGGATGGGGGTGCAGGAAGAGAGTAGCACATGACAGGATGGAGGCGCACAAAACAGGATGGGGGTGCAGGATGGGAGCAGCACATGACAGGAAGGGGACGCAGGATGGAGCAGCACATGACAGGAAGGGGGCGCAGGATGGGAGCAGCACATACCAGGATGGAGACCATATACCAATATAAATGCTCGCCACCCGGGCGTAGAACGGGTTTAATAGCTAGTTAGTATTATAAAAAGATTTGTTTTTTACTTTTTACACTGTTGGCAAACTATTTTCCAATTTTGCGTTTTAATTTGTTTCACTTTTTATTTTTAATTAGAACTTTCGATTAGTCTCAACACCTGTTAATTCTCACCGTTAATAAACTCATCACGGTGTATATGTGGCATAACCGTACCGGTACTTACAAGTTTACCCTCTAGAGGGAGCTATTGACTTGCAGCTTGCAGTTATTGTGGGGTTTTTATTTTTGCACTTTTAAAGAAAATTATGATTTATGTAATCAAATTTTTGTTTTTCTTCATACTGCATGGATCAAAGGAAGAACTTAAAATTACTGTTTGAAGAACTATTAATCATTTTGCATGTCTTGTATTTTTGTTGTAGTCATTGCCAAAAATACTTTTGTTCTCCTTTTATTAATTAGTCCTTTGCTATCGGTGTAATCCTGGATGCCATGATCTGTGATCACTGGTGGTAATCAACATTATGACATTGGCACTTATTTTCTTCAGGTCTTGCGGTCATTGAATGTGATGTAAGTTGTCGTTCCTGGCAGAGGCCACTATGCGGTTTGTGGCGCTTCGCTGAGCGGCTCAGTTCACTGACAGCGGAGCTAACCGCCTGATATTAATGGCTCCACTCTTGCCTAATGGCCGTCTCTGGTATTGCAGCTCAAAACAATTGACTTGAATGTTGATAAACTGCTATATAAGACACAAACCAAGCGCAAGTGGGGCGCTGTTCACATCGGAAATAAATATGAATATTATGTGCTTTTTTTCCTTTTTTTTTTTAAAGCTTTACGTACATCATTGTTGACAGGCCTGTCGAAGCATGAGATCGTATTTAAAGGGGTCGTCCACTACTTTGATTTTAAAGGCCTATTGTAACAGATCTTTTTTTTGTTGTTGTTTGTTTTAATGCAATTTTGGTGCAGAAATGCTGGGATTCTGCACTTGAAATTCGTGTGGGGAAAAATGCACCAAAAAGCGCACGGTTAAACAATGTTTTTAAAAGCCCAATGGCCAGAAGTTTTCTGTATGTACCTTATTCCTGGTAGTAAAAGATTTGGCTTTTTAGAGAATCTGTAACAAGTGTCTGCTTTCAGGACTGTATTTTTGGCTCATGCTGACCTAAGGCTGAATGCTCCAAACTAGTAAAACTCCTGATGAAGCTTCTGCATCATGTATATTTCCATACAGTGTCTCTTGGGAGCCATATAAATACTGTCAAAATTCGAATAAAAAAGGCAAATATTGCTGAAATAATACAGCATTGCTGTGCTGAAATAATACAGTCGTATGTTGCATAAATAATATCCTAGATATAGTGGCTGATTTCCATACAGGGCACAAATATCAGCTTTTCATACAATGTATGAAAGATAGTATTCTGCTACAGATGGATCTGGATAAGTTGGAAACTTGGGCTGAAAGGTGGCAGATGAGGTTTAACAATGATAAATGTAAGGTTATACACATGGGAAGAAGGAATCAATATCACCATTACACACTGAACGGGAAACCACTGGGTAAATCTGACAGGGAGAAGGACTTGGGGATCCTAGTTAATGATAAACTTACCTGGAGCAGCCAGTGCCAGGCAGCAGCTGCCAAGGCAAACAGGATCATGGGGTGCATTAAAAGAGGTCTGGATACACATGATGAGAGCATTATACTGCCTCTGTACAAATCCCTAGTTAGACCGCACATGGAGTACTGTGTCCAGTTTTGGGCACCGGTGCTCAGGAAGGATATAATGGAACTAGAGAGAGTACAAAGGAGGGCAACAAAATTAATAAAGGGGATGGGAGAACTACAATACCCAGATAGATTAGCGAAATTAGGATTATTTAGTCTAGAAAAAAGACGACTGAGGGGCGATCTAATAACCATGTATAAGTATATAAGGGGACAATACAAATATCTCGCTGAGGATCTGTTTATACCAAGGAAGGTGACGGGCACAAGGGGGCATTCTTTGCGTCTGGAGGAGAGAAGGTTTTTCCACCAACATAGAAGAGGATTCTTTACTGTTAGGGCAGTGAGAATCTGGAATTGCTTGCCTGAGGAGGTGGTGATGGCGAACTCAGTCGAGGGGGTTCAAGAGAGGCCTGGATGTCTTCCTGGAGCAGAACAATATTGTATCATACAATTAGGTTCTGTAGAAGGACGTAGATCTGGGGATTTATTATGATGGAATATAGGCTGAACTGGATGGACAAATGTCTTTTTTCGGCCTTACTAACTATGTTACTATGTTACTATGTATCCGTGAGAAAACAGTATCAGACAAAGGTGCAGTTCAGGATTGGCTGAAGGGGACAAATTCCTGCAAACTTTCCTCTCTGTGAACCTTTGGATCATGTGGGTTTCATAGACATGATTGAATCTTTCCAATGAGAAGGGATCCTTATAAAATATAGAACTAATCGTTACAATTTTTTTTTGGACGGTAAGACGCACTTTCAAGCAAGGGAAAAATCTTATAAGCTGGAGTGACGCACTTTCAAGCAAGGAAACAAATCTTATAAGCTGGAGTCAGCTTCCTGTGATCGAGGAGAACACTGCTGGAGCATCTTTCCCAATCTCTGAGAGAACTGTGCAACAGGACAGTTTTCTCTCCTGCAGTCCGAGACTGATCAGGGTGATTCGGTGCAGGGCAGGAAAGGAGAGTACAGGACCTGCAGGTCACTTGTGGAATGACCTTTTAGATCATGCAATCAGTCTCATGCCTGGACGGAACCTCAAAATGGAGTAGTGTATAAACAGTGTGCAGCAGATTTGTGTGTGATACTTCGATGCAGCCCAGTTTTGTGTGTGCAGCAATGTAGCTGAGCTGTGTGCATGCAGCCGTGTTAATATTTGTGCACTTCTGTAAAGGTACATTTGTACAATACACATGCTACAAAGAAACCGTAATGCATCAATCCTCTTTCTATTCTTCCCTAGTGCATTAATATTGGTAGTATTGTCCCCTGCGCATTTTTTACTCCTCCAGCACAGTTTTAATTAGAATAGGAAATGTGTTTTTCCTACTTTCTGCTGTGTAAACCTGGGGTAGTCATTCATCATCATAGTGGAGACTTTAGATCAGAAAAGGTTTGGAGGGGGAAGTAACATTTTCATTATTTTATAACATTCCCTTCACTCTGGAATGTTTTTAAAGTCCTGAGAACGCCCTTTAATTTTGATCACTTATTAGCTTGTCGTGCTGCATTGGTAATATTTGCATGAGTAGAAACTAATAAATATTTAACCGGTCATTTTGAAGACCGTGGACAAATTGTCAACTGTACCACAAAAAAAAATATTGGGCAAATGCAGCACTCTGCAAACACCATAGTGTGACCACAGCTTAAGAGAAGATAACATTGTGTTACTGCTCATGAAGCGAGACTTCAGATTTATGGTCCTTCTTGTCTTCGTAAAATATCGGTCATTTCCTAAATTGACCATGTTGATAGAAGTTGCTTTCGTATAATGTACTGAGCTTATGAGACTTTCCAGAACAATCCTCAGCAGCGTTTATTAGACTTTGCGTCTAATCCTGTGGGATTTGGCGAGTCTCGGGGATTTTTTCATGGATTTGGAAGCATCAGAGACCTAGTAGTAGACAATTTAGAGCAATGCGTGGCTGTATGTATCATATTCACACCTGGCATCAAAGTTCTATCTGCTGTTTATTTTCTGCACTGGGTATAAAGGTGATTTGCAGAAGTAACCTGTAACTAAATGGGTTTATTCGCTGCTGACGTTCGAAAGCTGCACCTTTTTTTATTTTTATGGGGTTGTACATTACTTTACAAACTTATACCAAGTGAGCATAAGGCGGCTTAAATGGAAAAAAAAAAAACAAGCCACCATCTATATCTGCCTCCCTGACTGGTACCGCTCTCTATTGCTTTTCTTGCCGATTTTTTTGCATAAACATCTGGGGGGAAAGAGAGGTGGTGCCATGTAACCGCTGCAGCCAATCACCCACCGATCACTTGATTCTTTCATGCTCTCTCCGAGCATGCTTACTCCGCTCAGGTAGAGTGTGAAGTCTAAGGAGAAGCAAGAGTATTTCCAGTTCAGAAGCTGGAGGAAAGATTTTTTTTTTTCTATAACTATGTTACTATCTCAGTCGAGGGGTTCAAGAGAGGCCTGGATGTCTTCCTGGAGCAGAACAATATTGTATCATACAATTATTAGGTTCTGTAGAAGGACGTAGATCTGGGGATTTATTATGATGGAATATAGGCTGAACTGGATGGACAAATGTCTTTTTTCGGCCTTACTAACTATGTTACTATGTTACTATGTTAAACCATCCTGTGCCTGTGTAAAGTAGGGGTTAACTGCTTTGTTGCCTACTTTGTTCTGATTTGGAAAAGGCCACTTTTCTAAACGCAAAGTACTGTGATCAGGGTTAAAGCCCTTACAAAAATACTTCCTTCCATAACAAAAGACTTTTTATTGCTTTTTAATTGTTTAATTAAATGTAAAGAAAAGTAGAAATTTTCAGTTCAGGTAAACAAAGTTTAACATTGTATAGAAGATATGGTTAAACTCCTAAGGTCCAGACTGCTGGGATTAGAGTTATCTCTGATCCCGGCAGCAGCGGTAATCTGCCAGCTGTGTAACGCAGCTCACACTCCACTAGTATGGAGCCGGCTTCCCTCCGGAGCACCCCTCCTGACATGCGATGGACCCAATCAGCCCCAAAACAGTGGAAATCTGTTCCATTCTCCTCCCTGAAACATAAACCGCTGTCTTATCCCCCCTCCCCCCAAAAAAAATAAAAATTACAGCTATTGCCCTAAAAATGTATTATTGCTGCGCTAAGGAGTCTTCTCAACATCACACGTTGGTAATATTGGAAAGTGCTTGTAAAGATGAGCAATTTACTTATCTAATATCGTCTTTGTTCTCAAGAATGGAGGGATTTTAATTCTTTAGATCACGGCTCCTTGCTTAGGTTACCAGCCACCTCTGCATCTTGTAAGTAGTGGCTTATCTCCTAGGCAAAGAGTATCATTCCTACAAAGCCGGTGGGCTTAGCTCACTTTCGAGTTTGGGGGTGACAGGTTCCCTTTAAAGGTACCGTCACATTAAGCGACGCTGCAGCGATATAGACAACGATGCCGATTGCTGCAGCGTCGCTGTTTGGTCGCTGGAGAGCTGTCACACAGACGGCTCTCCAGCGACCAACGATGCCGAAGTCCCCGGGTAACCAGGGTAAACATCGGGTTACTAAGCGCAGGGCCGCACTTAGTAACCCGATGTTTACCCTGGTTACCATTGTAAAAAAACAAACAAACACTACATACTTACATTCCTGTCGCGTCCCCCGGCCTCAGCTTCCCTGCTCTGTGTAAGCGCGCTCGCCGGAAAGAAGAGCGGTGACGTCACCGCTGTGCCCTGCTTTACGGCCGGCCGGCGCTGACACTGGGGGACGCAGGGAAGCTGACGCTGAGGAACGTGACAGGAATGTATGTATGTAGTGTTTTTTTTTTTTACTTTTACATTGGTAACCAGGGCAAACATCGGGTTACTAAGCGCGGCCCTGCGCTTAGTTACCCGATGTTTACCCTGGTTACCAGTGAAGACATCGCTGAATCGGCGTCACACACGCCGATCCAGCGATGTCTGCGGGGAGTCCAGCGACGAAATAAAGTTCTGGACTTTCCCCAGCGACCAACGATCTCCCAGCAGGGGCCTGATCGTTGGTCGCTGTCACACAGAACGATTTCGTTAACGATGTCGTTGCTACGTCACAAAAAGCAACAATATCGTTAACGAAATCGTTATGTGTGACGGTAACTTAACAATCATTCAAACATTGTGCCTTTGTTTCCCAAAGACATCAGAACAATACTAGGACTGCAATACTAGGACAGATGCAATAGCTAATCAGCAGCCAGTGAACAATAATTCAGTGACCGTAAGGGTCAACAGTCATTCTCAAATCACCTCTAGCTCATGTCCCTGGGCCTACTGAAATAATATGTCTGGATAATTCAGATTAAATGCGATGTTTCCACAACATGCATGTTTTATTCATGTGTAGTTTACACTTTTTTTCCCCCGAAGTGTCAGTATTTACTTAGTTTCATGCTGTTTTCGTATTCACGTGAACATGGTTCTAATCAAATATCAAAATACTGACCGTCACTTCCAAACAGAAATCAGGTGTGAACAGGTGCTTAGAGTAGCCCTCTCCATTTCCAACTAAACAAATTTGTTTAATGGTTCTAACCAAGTCAGCCATTAATATCCACTGCTGCTTTTCTGTTTTTAGCCAGGCAGGTCTGAAACATTTTGCCTAGGAGGACAGTGAATAATTATTTTCTGCCTTTTTAATTTTTGTGCTGTTGTCTTCAACCATTTTTTGTGCTTTTTTTTTTATACTACTGGATCAATAAAGAAATTACTTTAAGAAGATGTGAGTGCCTGCTATCATTTGGACCTTTGCTATTATTGGGGGGTTTTTGTTGCCTTGCAACCGAGCTGATTTTTTGCATTTTATACCTGAATTACGGTAGTTGTGTTTTCCAAATACACAGGGCTTTCCGGTGGTTGAACAAAAATAGATTTATCTTTTTTTTTTTTTTTTTCAATTCGTTTATTAAACAACAACAAAATTAAGACTTACACGGTTGGCGTATATGCAGATCTGAACATTTACAGTCATCGTAATATCTATGAAGAAAACAGTAAAAGTAGCTCAAGATATTGGAGTATGTCTAAAGTAGTTACTTAAAACCCTAAAACAATCCTACTGCCATAACAATCTCCATCTCATTAATAATTCAGTATTGGAGCCAATGCAAAATCCACCTTAAGCTCTATCAAATTGGAGCTAGGCCATTACCCATATGATGACATAGTGAGGTACGACGAGTTCCATACATCCCAAATTTTATTACATTTCCCTAAACAGCCCCGATTCTGGTATAAAGTTTGTTCATAATTGATACCAACTCCATCCAGGCTCTGAGAGATGGATGTGTGTTGTCCATCCAACGTAAGGCTACCATTTTCCTTGCTAAGAACATTGTCTCTCTCAAAAACTAGATTTATCTTAGTTATTTTTTTCTCTTCTTTTTCCCTCCCTTTTTCATTACTATACCATGCTACTGTTTATTTCTGTGTGCTTAAATGTTGTTTGTAAGGATATTTGTTGAAAAAAGTGAATGTAAGAAGAGTGTTCCTTTAAGCCGCAGCCGCTGTCTCAATAGACTTTATTCATTTCCTTGGTAATCAGATGAGGATAACATTCATTACACGGCGAAATGTTATACTTGGCCCCAGTCGCACGGTATCTGCGCTGGTGGAACGTTATTTGTACTGGAAAGGTATTTTCTAGGTCACGATAAAATATTTCTGCAGGGTCTGACCCAGGTTAGGTATCGGACGCTGGCTGGCAGGATCGTGGACCTTGTAACGTTCTAAGTTATAATAACAGCCCATAATAAGAGGCGGACTGCGCAGCCAAGTTTACTTTTCTGCTGGGACGGTGAGCGAGGAATGTATATTTAACACGTTACATCAATCCGAGCAGTTCTACATCACATTCTCCTTCTCGTCATCGGGCCGGTTCTGATTTATGTCATACAGAACTCCTTCCAAAAACCAAATCCTGCGCCTTAACCCTTGGCTCCCCATAGCCACCCTTTTTCTGCTCCCCTCCGTTCATTTTACATGTGGTGCAACGGGCACATTCGCCTCCTGGGCACCTGCCAAGCTACACTCGCTTTCTGTCTCTCGGTCCTTTTTAGGCAATGTTTACTGCTTCTGACTTGTCCAACAAAGAATGCGACCAGAGAAAAGAGCAAGAAGTGCGATGGCGGGGGTGGTGTAGCTACGGGATGATACCAGAGGGGATGAGAAGTACGGCTAGTAATGTGGTCAAGGAACCGCGGATGTGGCACTGTTCCTTACATCTTACTAGGCTTTTGTTCCCTGTGTTCCTGTACGAATTACCGAGCTGCATGTTGGCTTGTTTTTGCTTTTTACCCAGTCTCCCCCATATTTTTCTCTTTTTTCGTTTTCGTTTTTTTTTCCCCCCTTTCTTCCAAGAGCCGTAACGTTTTTATTTTTCCATCAATATGGCTGAATGAGAGCTTGCATTTTTGAATGGCGACATTGATTTTACATATAGTGTACTGGAAATCCTATTCCAAATGTGGTGAAATTGCAAAAAAAAAAAAGTGCAGTTCAACAATCGTTTTTTTCAGGTCTTTTTATTTCTCATGTTCACTATATGGTAAAACTAACCTGGCAATATGATTCCCCGGGTCAGTTTGCGTACACAGGTACCAAACATGTACAGGATCTTTTTTTTATCTAAGTGGTGGAAAAAAAAAATCCAAAATCTGTATGAAAAATTATTTTTGCATTAGTCTCCATTTTCAGAGACCCATAGCGCCTCCATTTTTTTTTTAGATCTGGAGCGAGGACTTCTTTTTTGCGCCTTGAGATTACTTTTTTTATTGATACCGTTTTGGGGTAGATCTAATGTTTTTATCAACTTTCATTGCACAGAGAGCGAACGCAGCTCTGCACATTTCAATCTTTATAGTGCAAGCATAGCGAATGAAGAAAAAAATATCTGCAGAGTTTGACGAGCTGAAAGTTTAAGATCTGCAGCGTGTGGATTTATGCTGCAGACGTAAGTGGATCAGATGAAGAGATGCTACATCTCTGACAGTGATGGCATGTCGCAAAGGATATGTCAACATTAAATGGCCACTGGAGTTCTGATCCTGAGAAAGAACTTCCCGCAGCATCGTGTCGGCTTCAGTTTTTCCCTTTCCTAAATGTTGGAATGTCTCTTGGGGAAACTGCTAAATGTAATATTTAAAGAGGTTGTCCATTACTTTTTCATTGACCTATCAATGAAGTAGAAAAGGTCATCAGTGAAAAAGTAGTGGACAACCCTTTTAATATAGAAGACACAAAAGAGCACAGTGAGGTCAAAAATACTCTGTTGTTCCTACAGACTTGTTCAATGTGCAAGTAGCCCATGTGTTTCTGGTTCTATAATTGTTCTCTTGTTTCTACAAGACTGGGGAGTCCATCACTCCTCTGTCACATGTGGGTCATTTGCATCAAAGCTGTTCCATCTAGCAGGTCCACATGGATATTCCCTCTCTGAACCCTGCTTATACTGGTACTATACAGATGATCATGTTTTTAAATACATCAGATAGGGATTACATACATTAGGTAGGACTACTCTATATGGGTATACCTTGACGATTGGTGGAGCAGCGTAGTATACATTTGTTTTGCAAAAAAAGTATCAACTAAATACCCTGTTTTTTCCTTCTTTTGACTAGTACTTGCTTATTACTGTGATTTTTTTTTTACAACAGAGTATTTTTGACCTCACTGTGCTCTTTTGTGTCTTCCAGTTTCTTGGTGGTGTGTGAACAGGTTCCTACAGATTTGTTCAATGTTCAAGTAGCCCATGTGTTTCTGGTTCTATAATTGTTCTCTTGTTTCTACAAGACTGGGGAGTCCACCACTCCTCTGTGGGTCATTTGCATTTAAGCTGTTCCATCCAGCATGTTCACATGGATATTCCTTCTCTGAACCCTGCTTATACAGGTACTATACAGATGATCAGGTTTTAAATACATCAGATAGGGATTATATACATTAGATAGGACTGCTCTATAAGGGTATACCTTGACGATTGGTGGAGCAGCTTAGTATACATTTTTTTGCAAAAAAAATCAACTAAATACCCTGTTTTTTTCCATCTTCTGACTAGCACTTTATTATTTTTTTTTACAACAGAATATTTTTGACCTCGCTGTGCTCTTTTGTGTCTTCAAGTTTCTTGATGGTGTGAACAGGTTCCTACAGACTTGTTCAATGTGCAAGTAGCCCATGTGTTTCTGGCCCTTTTAATATGGAACCTAGGGGGAGACTGATTGCGACAGAACAGCCGGCGATCAGTTGGATGCCCTTAATGTGTAATCGTGCTTCAGGGAAATGGGTCGGCTCATTTTAGGTTGTTTCTATCCCCAGTGACCGCTGCTGATCTCCTCCTGTCGGGGATGAGGACATTGGAGCATGTAGCGGTGACGGTGTCTGTCACGCACCCACGGCGGGGAAACCTGCAGATGCAGCTGTTCTGTCCGAGTGGAATTTCATCCCTCATTGGAGCCACAAGGAAAATGGACGCGTGAGTGTAACAATGGGAAGCGCAAGGGTTCTAATGACGGAGTGGCCAATGCTTCAAGGAACTAAACTACTCTGTGCTTTAAGTGACCCAGGGGGCTTCACCGACTGGATCTTCTCCACGGTCCGCTGCTGGGGGGAGAATGCAGAAGGGACCTACAGACTTCTGGTGACGGACATAGGTATGCTTTTTATACAGTATTAGGGGAATGCAACGTTATTCCCTTTTAGTCTTACAAATATATAAATCGATATATTGCCTGTTCTGTAGCATACAATGCTTTTACTTAACGTAATTATTCCCGTCAGTTCTGCGATGGGTCAGCAGATTCTTTATCAGTAAGGCTTGGGCTACTCGATGACGTGCACGTGACTCTGAAATTGCAGTGATACATTGTAACATTGCATCTAACGATTTACTATGGTGTCCTGCGACAGTCGGACAGGTTGCAAAATATTTGGATTTTCTGTCACTGGTCGCGCGCGACTCACTTGTCAAAGATTTTTTTTAAAAAGTCAATTTGCCCATGATTTCAAAAAAGAGGAAAAAAGCTAAATCACAGCTATAAAATAGTTGGGAAATAGCAAGTTGTACACGTCTATGGTGACGCAACTTGTACGAGAATTGTTGTTCAGTCTTAGGCAGACTTTGGCTGGCTAGTTATTGGACTGGCCGATATGTCATAGTTTCAACTTCCCTCAATTAAAGCCAGACCGGAGGCTCAGCTTATCAGATATTATTCTAGACCGGGGTCATTACACTTTGACCGCTATTCCTTGTATAGGACATTTATCATGGGAAGTATGATATTGCTTTCCCGAATAACCCTGTTTTTCTCAAATAGGAGAAGAACCTCATAAAAGAGGTGTTTTTCAGACATGGCAGCTAACACTTTATGGTTCCTCTTGGAAAACGGAGGATGTGGCCGAGAGGAGGAGGTAAAACACTAGAAAAAGCATCTCATATTTCACATTGTGCCTTATAGAATGGAAAATGTCTTTACCTGAACAATGAAGCCTTTGTTACACTGCCTTCTACTTCACCTTCCTTACCAGCCGCTGCCAGTTTTCATTTTTGCACTTTCGGGGTTTTTTTTTTTCTTCTCCTTCTTAAATAAAAATGTATTCTGTCAACATCACCCCATGATGTTTTTTTTTTTTTTTTTTACGGGATGAGTTTCACTTTTAAATAACATCAAAAGTCCTTTTCCCATATAATGTACTGAAAGAGATGGAGAACAAAAAAATCCAAGTGCGGTGAAAAGAATAAAAAAAACGAGTTCTGCCATTGTTTTTTGGGGACTTTATTTTGTGGTGATAAGTTTGCAGTAAATATGACCTGGCAGCCCGATTCTCCAGGTCAGTGTGATTATGGCAATAACATTTTATTACATATCAAAATATAAACTAAATTAATAGTCGTTAAATGGCTCGACAAGAAAAAAATCAAAACGCCAGTATTACTTTTTTGGTTTGCCGCAACATTGCAGACTCTACAGGTCTCGGAAAATGGCGCCATTTTTATTTTTATTTATTTAATTTTTTTTTTACAAACTTTACCATTTTTTTTTTTACCTCTGCAATAAAAAAAAATAACCAATACATGTTTGGTGTCTATGAACTTGTAATGACTTGGAGAATCATAATGGCAGCTCAGTTTTAGCATTTAGTGAGCATGGTAAAGAAAAAAACTATTGTGGAATTGCACTTTTTTTTTTAAATTTCACCACGTTTGGATTCCCCCCCATTTTTCAGTACACTATATGGCAAAATCAATAGTGTTGTTCAAAAGGGCAACCTTTTCTGCAAAAAAACAAGCCCTCACATGGCCATATTGACAGAAAAATAAAAAAGTTATGGCTCTGGGAAGAAGGGGAAGAAAAAAATGCAAATCCCAAGCTCAGGAAGGGGTCAATTTGTTTTGCTATACAAAATTTATTTTAAGTAATTTTAGATTTTGATCGGACTTTTGCAGCTGTGGAGGTACCAAAAAATGTTGTTTTTTTTCTTTAACTGGGAAATGGGAGGTTGATTTTAATTTTGATGTGCATTTTTTTAGCTTTTTTAAAAAAATGTTGAAAATATTTTTGCTTTATTTCACTTTGAGTACTTTAAACCTTTGATTGACTTTATATGCAGCAATCTCACAGTATTGCACAATATAGAGAACATGACTTTCTCCTATGATGCTCAGCCGCAGCCTGGACTTCGTAGGAGGACCAACGTGTCAGTGACGGAGACATTCAGTAGCCCCCTCAACTGCCAAGGACCCCATGATGTCACATGGGAGCCATTGCACACCTGCACCAGCAGTCGCCATTTAAATGCTGCAGTCAGCGATTATTAAAAAGCAGAGATCGGAGCATGCTCCAGTCGCTGTTGCATACAAATGCCGGCTGTATGACGCAGGAAGCATCTGTCGCATATGTAGCAAGCTCCGCTCCCGAGCCCGGCCATACATCCGCATTAGACATGTGCAAATCCTTCTCTGTGGATTTCACCCAGCGATATGCAACGCAATTCATAATCCAGTCCAACCCATGAAGCAGCAAAATCCGCAGCGGATACGTCCCACGTAGTTCTGCACGGTGCGAGCTTTGTACATTTTATTGATCTTCATCCATCCAATGCCGGCTCAAGCATTGATATTTATCACAGCAGTGCCACAACTTGTATCTTTTTTTTTTGTTTTCCATCAGGCTGGTGGAACTGGCACAGGGTGGTCAGTTTCTGAATGAGAATTTCTCACTACCTTGTCCCCCAGGACTGGAGATTTCTGAACAGGACAGCTATACAATCACCAATAACACCCTGCGGGTAAGGTTCTCTATGGGAACGTACGGTGGTAAAGGTATTGTAGAAGGGGCTGCGCCAGACTCTGCCTCCGGACAAGCAGTGCCGTTAAATCTCATGTATCATTGACCCCTTTAATTTAGGCAATAGTTTCACAAATAGATGTGTACTTACAGCAGGGACGTCTGGTTTTTAGTACCTGATGGACTGATTGTGCTTTCATGTCTCTACATTTGCTCATCTTTTACATTTCATTGTTGACTGTATGGAGTTATCTGGGCAGTAAGGTAAGGGTTCACCCTCCCGGCTGCAGACTTGCATTCAGAGAACGACAGTGGAAGAAACGTCAATGTTTTCTTGATATTTTCTGTAATTTTTTTAATGTATTTATTTACTATCCTCTTCGTTTTTGTTTTTACTAGACCCTCATGCTGCTTGGCTGTTTTGCTGTGTTTTGGTCCCTTTATTACACAGTGGAGCTCTACCTTTCCAGAATTTCCAGCTCCAGCGATCTGGACCTAAGCTGTGAAGGTTCCTCTTGCATCTTATCCCGGGGACACCAGGGAAATCCTAACCCCCGTCAGTTAGAAGCGGGCCTGGAGACAGAATCGTTACCTCTGTGCGGCATGAATGACGCTGCTGTAGAATATGAGGATGAGCCAGACGATGTGGAGATGACACTATACAGGCATCAGTCCTCCAAACAAATCAGAGTAACGGGCGTGAACCTGAGCGATGCCCGGCACGGTGTGACCTCTGAATTTCAGGTGCACAGGGACATATTAAGACATGATATTCGTGACAGTGCTTCAAGCCTAAATGAGTATGGGTAAGACGTAGCAGGGTGGATAGGACGTCGTGTGGCAAGCAAGGATGCACTTCAGAGTATTTAATTTAAAGGTATCTGCCTTATCCATTGCTTTACTATCGTGTGGATGACTGATACGTTATGGAACTGTTTTGCCATCTGTCCACGTTTCAGTCTCGCGATGGATGACGCGTTGACCAACAGCTGCCAGATGCAAGAAGCTTCACATGTTGAGCGACCATCATGTCTTTAAGAGTTGACCCCATGTTAAACAGGATATGTTCCATAAATGCCTGAAGGGTGTGGATCCCATCTCTGGGCCCCTTACCTTTTGGGTGACTCCCATCGATCAATTAATGCTGGTTTATTATATCAAGTCAATGGAGAGGTGAATCTTCTTGTAAAGACGGGGGGACCCCTGAGCTGAGGGTCCTAGATCTGCACTGAGGGATCTGCAATATTTAGGCATTTACATTGCTTATCCTGTGGGCGGAAATATTCGGGATTCTCCAGGTGTTGCATCACTGGAACCGTTCATAACGTCTTTGATTTTTATTTTATGATTTTGTTTATACGGGTGATTGCCATTTTTTTTTTTCAAGCCGTTTAAAAGGACAAAGTTTAAAAAAAAAAAAAGCCCTTTATATAATTTTTTTAAACTTTAATTTGAAGTGAATTTTGTATGGAGAACTTAGATACATAATTTATTATCGTCAATCCAAATTCACACACAGCGTTTCTTCCAAACGTCACATTATTACTAACCAAAGTTACCTCTACAGCTGTTGCGAGTTACGTTGACTCTCTTTACAGGGCAGCGATATTTTTGCAAAGGAAAAGTATTTTCCCCCTTTTACGAATATTTTGATCATTACTAGCGATGATCGAATGTACCAGGATAAGGTGTGATCTGGTGCTGAGGGTCTGTGGCGTTCTTGAACAATATGTGTTTGAGTCCCCGAGGCTGCATGTCTCACGGCTGTTCAACAGCCACAACGAATCCAGGGATTTTCTGTTAGGAATCCCTTCATGTCAGCGTCGGACTGGAGCACCTTGGGCCCACCAGAGAAAATCATTCGGGGATCTGCGAGAGCGGGGACGTCACCGCGACCCCGGAACGCGGCCTCGGTAAAAACATTGCGTTAGCGCAATCTGCTAGCGCTAAACGGATTGCACTAACGCAATGTGACCCTAGCCTTACAGCTGGTTTATTTATTTTTATTTTGTTTTAAATAAAAATGGCAAATTCCAAAACTTTTAAGTTATGTCGTAAAGTGTTGGTCGGTGTACTTTAAGGCAGTTCAAACCAACAAAATGGCAAAAAAGAAAAATAATAATTGGCGATTTTTAAATATTTTATTGATGTTAATAAATTGAGATTTATAGAGTTATACATATGAAACATAAGGTTATCTTTTTATGATTTAATTTATTGTTTTTATGAGACATTATTTTGGATTGAATGGTGGTGAAAGTTTTGCTGGAAATTTTATTTTAAGGGCAATAAAAGGTTTTACATGGTTTGTGGTCTTATACATGTGCACCACAATCACGTGTCTTAACTGCTTGACCCACTGTATCATCAATGCTTCCTGCTATGCAACCTATATGAATGATTTGGAAGACAGCTATGCTCCCCACTATAGCACCACCTCTTCCTGCTATACAACTTATATGAATGACCTGGATGGCAGCTTTGCTCCCCACTATGTCACCAACGCTTCCTGCTATACAACCTATATGAATGACCTGGATGGCAGCTATGCTCCCCACTATGTCACCAACGCTTCCTGCTATGCAACCTATATGAATGACCTGGATGGCAGCTATGCTCTCCACTATGTCACCAACGCTTCCTGCTATACAACCAATGAATGACCTGGATGGCAGCTATGCTCCCCACTATATCACCAACGCTTCCTGCTATACAAACTATGAATGACCTGGATGGCAGCTATGCTCTCCACTATGTCACCTGTATGAACAGCAGCTACGCTCCCCAATATATGGCCAATGCTCACTGCTATATCACCTGTATGAAAGACCTGAGTGTCAGCTATGCTCCCCACTGTAGCAACACTTCCTGCTATACAACCTGTATGAGTGACCTGGATGGCAGCTATGTTCCCTACTATATCACCTATATGAGTGACCTGGATGGCAGCTATGCCCCCCACTATATCACCAACTCTTACCGCTACACAAACTATGAATGACCTGGATGGCAGCTATGCTCCCCACTATATCACCAACGCTTCCTGCTATACAACCTATATGAATGACCTGGATGGCAGCTATACTCCCCACTATATCACTAATGCTTCCTGCTATACAACCTATGAATGACCTGGATGGCAGCTATGCTCCCCACTATATCACCAACGCTTCCTGCTATACAAACTATGAATGACCTGGATGGCAGCTATGCCCCCCACTATAGCACCAACGCTTCCTGCTATACAACCTATATGAATAACCTGGATGGCAGCTATGCTCCCCACTATATCACCAACTCTTCCTGCTATACAAACTATGAATGACCTGGATGGCAGCTATGCCCCCCACTATAGCACCAACGCTTCCTGCTATACAACCTATATGAATAACCTGGATGGCAGCTATGCTCCCCACTATATCACCAACTCTTCCTGCTATACAAACTATGAATGACCTGGATGGCAGCTATGCTCCCCACTATATCACCAACGCTTCCTGCTATGTAACCTATATGAATGACCTGGATGGCAGCTATGCCCCCCACTATAGCACCAACACTTCCTGCTATACAACCTATATGAATGACCTGGATGGCAGCTATGCTCCCCACAATATCACCAACGCTTCCTGCTATACAACCTATAAGAATGACCTGGATGGCAGCTATGCTCCCCACAATATCACCAACGCTTCCTGCTATACAACCTATAAGAATGACCTGGATGGCAGCTTTGCTCTCCACTATGTCACCAATGCTTCCTGCTATACAACCTATATGAATGACCTGGATGGCAGCTATGCTCCCCACTATATCACCAACGCTTCCTGCTATGCAACCTATATGAATGACCTGGATGGCAGCTATGCTCTCCACTATGTCACCAACGCTTCCTGCTATACAACCTATGAATGACCTGGATGGCAGCTATGCTCTCCACTATGTCACCTGTATGAACAGCAGCTACGCTCCCCAATATATGGCCAATGCTCACTGCTATATCACCTGTATGAAAGACCTGAGTGTCAGCTATGCTCCCCACTGTAGCAACACTTCCTGCTATACAACCTGTATGAGTGACCTGGATGGCAGCTATGTTCCCTACTATATCACCTATATGAGTGACCTGGATGGCAGCTATGCCCCCCACTATATCACCAACTCTTACCGCTACACAAACTATGAATGACCTGGATGGCAGCTATGCTCCCCACTATATCACCAACGCTTCCTGCTATACAACCTATGAATGACCTGGATGGCAGCTATGCCCCCCACTATATCACCAATGCTTTCTGCTATACAACCTATGAATGACCTGGATGGCAGCTATGCTCCCCACTATATCACCAACGCTTCCTGCTATACAACCTATATGAATGACCTGGATGGCAGCTATACTCCCCACTATATCACCAATGCTTCCTGCTATACAACCTATGAATGACCTGGATGGCAGCTATGCTCCCCACTATATCACCAACGCTTCCTGCTATACAAACTATGAATGACCTGGATGGCAGCTATGCCCCCCACTATAGCACCAACGCTTCCTGCTATACAACCTATATGAATAACCTGGATGGCAGCTATGCTCCCCACTATATCACCAACGCTTCCTGCTATACAAACTATGAATGACCTGGATGGCAGCTATGCCCCCCAGTATAGCACCAACGCTTCCTGCTATACAACCTATATGAATGACCTGGATGGCAGCTATGCTCCCCACTACGTCACCAACGCTTCCTGCTATACAAACTATGAATGACCTGGATGGCAGCTATGCTCCCCACTATAGCACCAATGCTTCTTGCTATATAACCTATATGAATGACCTGGATGGCAGCTATGCTCCCCACTATAGCACCAATGCTTCCTGCTATACAACCTATATGAATGACCTGGATGGCAGCTATGCTCCCCACTATATCACCAACGCTTCCTGCTATACAACCTATGAATGACCTGGATGGCAGCTATGCCCCCCACTATAGCACCAACGTTTCCTGCTATACAACCTATATGAATGACCTGGATGGCAGCTATGCCCCCACTATAGCACCAACGCTTCCTGCTATACAAACTATGAATGACCTGGATGGCAGCTATGCCCCCCACTATAGCACCAACGCTTCCTGCTATACAACCTATGAATGACCTGGATGGCAGCTATGCTCTCCACTATATCACCAACGCTTCCTGCTATACAAACTATGAATGACCTGGATGGCAGCTATGCCACCCACTATAGCACCAACGCTTCCTGCTATGCAACCTATATGAATGACCTGGATGGCAGCTATGCCCCCCACTATATCACCAACGCTTCCTTTTATACAAACTATGAATGACCTGGATGGCAGCTATGCTCCCCACTATAGCACCAACGCTTCCTGCTATACAAACTATGAATGACCTGGATGGCAGCTATGCTCCCCACTATAGCACCAACGCTTCCTGCTATACAACCTATGAATGACCTGGATGGCATCTATGCTCCCCACTATATCACCAACGCTTCCTGCTATACAACCTATATGAATGACCTGGATGGCAGCTATGCTCTCCACTATGTCACCTATATGAACAGCAGCTATGCTCCCCAATATATGGCCAATGCTCACTGCTATATCACCTGTATGAAAGACCTGAGTGTCAGCTATGCTCCCCACTATAGCAACACTTCCTGCTATACAACCTATATGAGCGACCTGGATGGCAGCTATGCCCCCCACTATATCACCAACTCTTACCGCTACACAAACTATGAATGGCCTGGAAGGCGGCTATGCTCATCATTGAACTTACCAATTCTTATATCTACACCATCTGGGGCAAATCATCCTGTTAATTTTCAGAGCTAAGTTGTTCAGTTGAGAACCTGCTTCTAGTTCCTCACATAGTAATACCTGCTACATGTAAGGCCGGTGTATCTGGGTTGCTTTCATGTATAACCATGGCTTCATTTCTGTACTGCATACCGCTGCCATTGTTCAAGAAAGATCTTTTCTTCCCTGTGCTGACAGATACTAAAGGTACTGTCACACTAGACTATATCGCTAGCGATCCGTGACGTTGCAGCGTCCTCGCTAGCGATATCGTCCAGTGTGACAGGCAGCAGCGATCAGGCCCCTGCTGTGCTGTCGCTGGTCGGGGAAGAAAGTCCAGAACTTTATTTCGTCGCTGGACTCCCCGCAGACATCGCTGAATCGGTGTGTGTGACACCGATTCAGCGATGTCTTCACTGGTAACCAGGGTAAACATCGGGTAACTAAGCGCAGGGCCGCGCTTAGTAACCCGATGTTTACCCTGGTTACCATCGTAAAAAAACAAACAGTACATACTTACATTCAGCTGTCTGTCCCTTGCCGTCTATTTCCTGCACTGACTGCTGGCCGCAAAGTGAAAGTGAAAGCACAGCACAGCGGTGAGTCACACAGCGGTGACTCACCGCTGTGGCTGTGCTCTGCTTTCACTTTGCGGCCAGCAGTCAGTGCAGCAAACAGACGGCAAGGGACAGACAGCTGAATGTAAGTATGTACTGTTTGTTTTTTTACGATGGTAACCAGGGTAAACATCGGGTTACTAAGCGCGGCCCTGCGCTTAGTTACCCGATGTTTACCCTGGTTACCGGGGACCTCGGGATCGTTGGTCGCTGGAGAGCGGTCTGTGTGACAGCTCTCCAGCGACCAAACAGCGACGCTGCAGCGATCCGGATCGTTGTCGGTATCGCTGCAGCGTCGCTTAGTGTGACGGTACCTTAATGCTGAGGAGTGTGCAATGTTCCTATTCCCCTAGCAGGAGGTCTGTGGGTTATCTTTTTTCTGAGATTCCTTCCTATCCAAACCCTGATATAATTTAACTTAAGTAATCTGCTCTCTCTCAAAAATTACATGTTTTTCTACCTATCCACACTTTGTTTTAAATGTGCAGAACCTGGCTCTTTCTTGCTGCCCTCTCTAATATTGATATAACCAGGAGCGGTGTGCCACTGGAGTTATCAGAAGCAGCAGAACAACCACTTATTTAAAGGATTTACACTGATTTAACCCCATTCTGACATTAGGCGTACTATCCCGTCGAGGTGGGTTGGGCCCGTATGACCACCGACAGGATAATACGTCATAGCGATCGGCCGCGCTCACGGGGGGAGCGCAGCCGGGTGTCAGCTGACTCGCAGCTGACATCCGGCAGTATGCCAGGGGTGGTCACGGACCGACTCCGGCACATTAACCCCCGGCACACTGCGATCAAACATGATCGCAGTGTTCTGGCGGTATAGGGAAGCATCGCGCAGGGAGGGGGCTCCCTGCGTGCGTAATAATTTTATTTATATAGCGCCAACATATTCCGCAGCGCTTTACAAATTATAGAGGGGACTTGTACAGACAATAGACGTTACAGCATAACAGAAATCACAGTTCAAAATAAATACCAAGAGGAATGAGGGCCCTGCTCCCAAGCTTACAAACTATGAGGAAAAGGAGAGACACAAGAGGTGGATGGTAACAATTGCTTTAGTTAGTCGGACCAGCCATAGTGGAAGGCTCAGGTGTTCATGTAAAGCTGCATGAACCAGTTAATTTCCTAAGTATGTAGCAGTACAGACACAGAGGGCTATTAACTGCATAGTGTGAAAGCATGATGCGAGGAACCCAATTTTTTTTTTTATGGGCCACACGGATAGTTAGGTTAATGCGTTGAGGCTGTAGGCCAATCTGAACAAATGAGTTTTTAGGACACGCTGGGGATTGGGGATTAACCGTATTAACCTAGGTAGTGCATTCCAAAGCATCGGCGCAGCACGTGTAAAGTCTTGGAGACGGGAGTGGGAGGTTCTGATTATTGAGGATGCTAACCTGAGGTCATTAGCGGAGAGCATGGGTAGGGTGGTAGACTGAGACGAGAGAGGATATGTAGGGTGGTGCTGAGCCATGGAGTGCTTTGTGGATGAGGGTAGTAGTTTTGTACTGGATTCTTGAGTGGATGGGTAACCAGTGTAATGACTGGCACAAGGTAGAGGCATCGGTGTAACGGTTGGTGAGGAATATGATCCTGGCTGCAGCATTCAGGACAGATTGGAGCGGGGAGAGTTTGGTAAGAGGGAGGCCGATTAGTAGAGAGTGACAATAGTCCAGACGAAAATGAATAAGTTAAACAGAGTTTTTGCAGAGTCGAAAGTAAGAAAAGGTCGAATTCTAGAAATGTTTTTGAGATGCAGATAAGACCGAGCCAGTGATCGGATGTGGGGGGTGAATGAAAGCTCAGAATCAAGGATGACCCCAAGGCAGCGGGCATGTTGCTTTGGAGTAATGGTGGAACCGCACAAGGAGATGGCAATGTCAGGCAAATGTAGGTTAATAGAGAGAGAAAACACAAGGAGTTCAGTTTTTGACAGGTTCAGTTTCAGATAGAGGGAGGACATGATGCTAGAGACAGCGGTAAGACAATCACTGGTGTTTACTAAAAAGGTCGGCGTGATAACAGGAGAAGAAGTGTATAATTGGGTGTCATCAGCATAGAGATGGTACTGGAAACCAAATCTACTGATTGTCTAATAGAGGCAGTATACAAAGAGAAGAGGAGGGGGCCTAGGACTGATCCTTGAGGAACCCCAACAGTAAGGGGAAGGTGAGAGAAGGAGGAACCAGCAAAAGATACAGTGAAGGATCGGTCAGAGAGATAGGAGAACCAGGAGAGAACGGTATCCTTGAGGCCGATGGAGCGGAGCATAGTGAGGAGGAGCTGATGATCCACAGTGTGGAATGCTGCGGAGAGATGCAAGAGAATTAGCATGGAGTAGTGACCATTAGATGTAGCTGTTAGTAGGTCATTAGAGACTTTAGTGAGGGCAGTTTCAGTAGAGTGTAAAGAGCGGAAACCAGATTGAAGAGGGTCGAGAAGAGAGTTATCTGAGAGATAGCGGGTAAGATGGGAGTGGACCAGGCGTTCGAGGAGTTTAGAGATGAAGGGAAGATTAGAGACAGGTCTATAATTAGCGGCACAGTTTTGATCGAGGGATGGTTTTTTAAGTAATGGATGTATGATGGCATGCTTAAATGAGGATGGAAAAATACCGGAAGTGAGAGAAAGGTTGAATATTTTTGTTAGGTGAGAGGTGACAGCCCGGGAAAGGGACTGGAGGAGATGTGACGGAATGGGGTCACTGGTGCAAGTGGTTGGGCGAGAAGATGCAAGGAGCCTGACTACTTCTGTAACTGGTTCAAAGTCAGAGCTCAGTGCTTCCCTGAGACTCCCGGAGCAACGCAATGTGATTGCGTTGCTGCGAGGGTCTCTTACCTCCTCCCTGCAGCAGGCCCGGATCCAAAATGGCCAAGGGGCTGCATCCGGGTCCTGCAGGGAGGTCGCTTACCAGCGCCTGCTCAGAGCAAGCGCTGGTAAGCCTGCAGGAGTGCACGTCAGATCGCTGATCTGACACAGTGCACAGCAAAGTGTCAGATCAGCGATCTTACACTATAACATGATGCCCCCCCTGGGGCAATGTTATAGTGTAAAACAAAAATATTCACATGTGTAAAAAAAAATCCTAAAAATTATATATATATTGTTCCTACAAATACATTTCTTTATCTAAATAAAAAAAAACAATAAAAGTACACATATTTAGTATCGCCGTGTCTGTAACGACCCGACCTTTGAAACTGTTCCACTAGTTAACCCCTTCAGTGAACACCGTAAAAAAACGAGGCAAGAAACGCTTTATTATCATACCGCCAAACAAAAAGTGGAATAACACGCGATCAAAAAGACTGATATAAATAACCATGGTACCGCTGAATACGTCATTTTGTCCCGCAAAAAAAACAAGCCGCCATACAGCGTCATCAAAGAAAAAATAAAACCGTTATAGTCCTCAGAATAATTCGATGCAAAAATAATTATTTTTTCTATAAAAGTTTTTATCGTATAAAAGCACCAAAACATAAAAAAATGAGGTATCGCTGTAATTGTACTGACCCAAAGAATAAAGCTGCTTTATCCATTTTACCAAACGCTGAACGGTATAAACGCCTCCCCCAAAAGAATTTCATGAATAGCTAGTTTTTGGTCATTCTGCCTCACAAAAATTGGAATTAAAAGCGATCAAAAA
Source organism: Ranitomeya imitator (assembly GCF_032444005.1). Lineage (NCBI taxonomy): Eukaryota > Metazoa > Chordata > Amphibia > Anura > Dendrobatidae > Ranitomeya > Ranitomeya imitator. The sequence continues at coordinate 131,022,087 of NC_091291.1, forward strand.
ATGTCACATGCCCGTAAATGTTACCAATAAAAAAGGCAACTCGTCCCGCAAAACATAAGACCTCACATGACTCTGTGGAACCAAATATGGAAAAATTATAGCTCTCAAAATGTGGTAACGCAAAAAATATTTTTTGCAATAAAAAGCGTCTTTCAGTATGTGACGGCTGCCAATCATAAAAATCCGCTAAAAAACCCGCTATAAAAGTAAATCAAACCCCCCTTCATCACCCCCTTAGTTAGGGAAAAATTAAAAAAATGTATTTATTTCCATTTTCCCATTAGGGCTAGGGTTATAGGGTTAGGGTTGGGGCTAGGGTTAAGGCTACAGTTAGGGTTGGGGCTAAAGTTAGGGTTAGGGTTTGGATTACATTTACAGTTGGGAATAGGGTTGGGATTAGGTTTAGGCGTGTGTCAGGCTTAGGGGTGTGGTTAGGGTTACCATTGGGATTAGGGTTAGGGGTGTGTTTGGATTAGGGTTTCAGTTATAAGTGGGGGGTTTCCACTGTTTAGGCACATCAGGGGCTCTCCAAACGCGACATGGCGTCCGATCTCAATTCCAGCCAATTCTTCATTGAAAAAGTAAAACAGTGCTCCTTCCCTTCTGAGCTCTCCCATGCGCCCAAACGGGTTTACCCCAACATATGGGGTATCAGCGTACTCAGGACACATTGGACAATAACTTTTGGGGTCCAATTTTTCCTGTTACTCTTGGGAAAATACGAAACTGGGGGTTAAAAAATAATTTTTGTGGAATTTTTTTTTTTTTTTAAATTTTCACAGCTCTGCATTATAAGCTGTAGTGAAACACTTGGGGGTTCAAAGTTCTCACAACACATCTAGATAAGTTCCTTGGGGGGTCTAGTTTCCAATATGGGGTCACTAGTGGGGGGTTCTACTGTTTAGGTACATTAAGGGCTCTGCATACGCAATGTGACGCCTGCACTGCAGACCATTCCATCTAAGTCTGCATTCCAAATGGCGCTCCTTCCCTTCCGAGCCCTCCCATGCGCCCAAACGGTGGTTCCCCCCACATATGTGGTATCAGTGTACTCAGGACAAATTGGACAACAACTTTTGGGTCCAATTTCTCCTGTTACCCTTGGGAAAATACAAAACTGGGGGCTAAAAAAGAATTTTTGTGGGAAGAAAAAGAATTTTTATTTTCACGGCTCTGCGTTATAAACTGTAGTGAAACACTTGGGAGTTCAAAGCTCTCACAACACATCTAGATAAGTTCCTTAGGGGGTCTACTTTCCAAAATGGTGTCACTTGTGGGGGGTTTCAATGTTTAGGCACATCAGTGGCTCTCTAAACGCAACATGGCGTCCTATCTCAATTCCTATCAATTTTGCATTGAAAAGTCAAATGGCGCTCCTTCCCTTCCGAGCTCTGCCATGCGCCCAAACAGTGGTTTACCCCCACATATGCAGTATCAGCGTACTCAGGACAAATTGTACAACAACTTTTGGGGTCCAATGTCTTCTCTTACTTTTGGGAAAATAAAAAATTGGGGACGAAAATATAATTTCTGTGAAAAAATGATTTTTTTTATTTTTACGGCTCTGCATTAGAAACTTCTGTGAAGCACTTGGTGGGTCAAAGTGCTCACCACACATCTAGATAAGTTCCTTAGGGGGTCTACTTTCCAAAATGGTGTCACTTGTGGGGGGTTTCAATGTTTAAGCACATTAGTGGCTCTCCAAATGCAACATGGTGTCCCATCTCAATTCCAGTCAATTTTGCATTGAAAAGTCAAACGGCGCTCCTTCCCTTCCGAGCTCTCCCATGAGCCCAAACAGTTTGTGGATGTTTTTCCCAGCAATATGCGCTCCTGAAGGATGATGATGGAACTCGATATTCTGATTCAAGGATGATTTTTATTTCAAACTAAAATACAACCGGTTTCGACTTCTTAGAGTCTTCCTCAGGTATAATGTCATGCATGACATTATACCTGAGGAAGACTCTAAGAAGTCGAAACCGGTTGTATTTTAGTTTGAAATAAAAATCATCCTTGAATCAGAATATCGAGTTCCATCATCATCCTTCAGGAGCGCATATTGCTGGGAAAAACATCCACAAAGTGTTATCGCCTATGAAAGCACTGTTCAGTGCGCTCATCAGTTCCCAGATCTTTTGCAGCAAACTGAGTGGAAAGAGGAATGGAGTGATCCATGGATTGGATCTATACACAGTATATCAAGACCCCAAAAAGGTGAGTGGATTCATACTGAGTACACACCTTGGGAAACTAACTACTACACTCAGAAGTCTGCGCTTCCCATTTCTCTTCCTATAATCCCCTCTTGTTTTACATGACCCCAAACAGTGGTTTACTCCCACATATGGGGTATCAGCGTACTCAGGACAAATTGTACAACAACTTTTGCAGTCCAATTTCTTCTCTTACCCTTGGGAAAATAAAAAATTGGGGGCGAAAAGATCATTTTTGTGAAAAAATATGATTTTTTATTTTTACGGCTCTGCATTATAAACTTCTGTGAATCACTTAATGAGTCAAAGTGCTCACCACACATCTAGATAAGTTCCTTAGGGGGTCTACTTTCCAAAATGGTGTCACTTGTGGAGGTTTCATTGTTTAGGCACATCAGGGGCTCTGCAAACGCAACATGGCGTCCCATCTCGATTCCAGTCAATTTTGCATTAAAAAAATCAAATGGCGCTCCTTCGCTTCCGAGCTCTGCCATTCGCCCAGTGGTTTACCCCCACATATGGGGTATCGGTGTACTCAGGACAAATTGTACAACAACTTTTGGGGTCCATTTTCTCCTGTTACCCTTGGTAAAATAAAACAAATTGGAGCTGAAGTAAATCTTTTTTTGAAAAAAAAATTTAAATGTTCATCATTCCAAAAATTCCTGTGAAACACCTGAAGGGTTAATAAACTTCTTGACTGTGGTTTTGAGCACCTTGAGGGGTGCAGTTTTTAGAATGGTGTCAAACTTGGTTATTTTATATCATATAGACCCCTCAAAATGACTTCAAATGAGATGTGGTCCCTAAAATAAAATGGTGTTGTAAAAATGAGAAATTCCTGTTCAACTTTTAACCCTTATAACTCCCTAACAAAAAGAAATTTTGGTTCCAAAATTGTGCTGATGTAAAGTAGACATGTGGGAAATGTTACTTATTAAGTATTTTGTGTGACATATCTCTGTGATTTAATTGCATAAAAATTCAAAATTTTCGCCAAATTTCCGTTTTTTTTCCCACAAATAAACGCAGGTAATATCAAAGAACTTTTACCACTATCATGAAGTACAATATGTCACGAGAAAACAATGTCAGAATCACCAGGATCCGTTGAAGCGTTCCAGAGTTATAACCTCATAAGGGGACAGTGGTCAGAATTGTAAAAATTGGCCCGGTCCATAACGTGCAAACCACCCTTGGGGGTAAAGGGGTTAACAATGGCAAAATAGTAAGAATTTTCTTTTGTGTAAAGAAGACTGACTAGGTAACAAATGAACAGTGCTAATGATACTGTTAAATGTAACATTTAAAAAAAATTGTTGAAATATTTTTTATTTTATTTTTTTCATTTTTTTGTACTTCACGTTTGTACTTTTTTCTATTTTAATATGCTAATCAGGATAATGGTCAAAATGAAAATGCAATAGAACAGTGTCACAGAGCTCCCCAGTGTCGTATATGCATATATTATAGTAGTAGTACAAAAGTTTTATGAGATAAACAATTTTATTTTTGACCAAAAAATAAAAGTAAAAAAAAAACAACTTAATAAACACTGATTAATTTGATTTAACTTTTTTGTTTTGTTAAGACTTAAAGGGAACCTGTCACCTGAATTTGGCGGGACCAGTTTTGGGTCATATGGGCGGAGTATTCAGGTGTTTGATTCACCCTTTCCTTACCCGCCGGCTGCATGCTGGCCGAAATATTGGATTGAAGTTCATTCTCTGTCCTCCGTAGTACACGCCTGTACTAGTAATCTTGGTTTGCGCACGCGTGTACTACGGAGGACAGAGAATGAACTTCAATCCAATATTTCGGCCAGCATGCAGCCGGCGGGTAAGGAAAGGGTGAATCAAACACCTGAAAACTCCGCCCATATGACCCAAAACTGGTCCCGCCAAATTCAGGTGACAGGTTCCCTTTAAGCAGTTAACCCTTGTACTGCTGCTGAGTACTGTTTAGTACGGTGCTATGTCACATAAAGGAAAGTAGCAGACTGTGTAGAATGAATGAATAATAATCTTTTTGAGGGATGACTGCAGCTGATGCAGGCAATAACCGTAAATTTCAGATGTATTTGAGTTTACATCTCTAGTGCTTGACTATGCACTTAGACATGTGGATCAGGGATAGCCGAAAGGTATCGATTAAAATTAATGACGCTAGAGGTGAGTTTCCGCCTGTTTAATACTGGAGAAGTGGAAATTCAGCCCATTGTGAAGTATAGAAGTGTTTACAGACCCGAGTCAGTCATTACTAGCCTTACATCACCTGTAAGTTCCCCCTTTTTGTCAGTAAATGTCTCAGACTCCCTTACATGAAAGAGTTGGCTCCTTTGAAATGGAAACCTTTTCACTACATCTACCTGTAATTGGATGGGTTGTCACTGAGCACTTCTACCATGGATGTGATGCATTGAGAGCTGAAAATGTGTTTTGTTGTGCCCTTTTATTGCTGCTTAATACTCAAGGATTCTTCTGGGAGGGAAGAGGTTAACCCTTCTTGACTCGAATTTAACTGATGATCTGTCTTGGGCGCCCGTATCCGGTCATGCCAGACTGGGTGGCCCCCTGGTTGCTTCCCATCTGCAAACCAATCACATTCTTTCCTTGTTTGAGTTTATCGTCGGAGAAGTCCCGCTTGTGCTCCTGAGCTTTCCTGGATAAATAGATGGGCAGGGATCAGTGTGGTTACATGGCATTCATAGTGTTGGAGGAGTTACTGTAAGATGTTCTACCACTTACTTCATGAACCAGGATGGGTCTCCTTGGTATTGGCCATCATTTTTGGTAACTGCGATACTCCCGAGAGCAATAATTGTCCTCTGAACAGCAGCCAGATCTTTTCCTGTAAAGAAGATGGGGATAATGTGAGACATTTTTAGCTAATCGGGTGGGACAGAATTATGCCCGTTGGGTAAGTTATGAAGCAGCTCCTTGATTCCAATATTAATGGGCTGGCTGGTGGATCCGATTGATGTGACTCTTTGCAGTCAGATGTTATTGGTGTGGAAATAAGCAGTTTGTTTCCCCAGTACTGCTTGATAGAGGAAATTTATCATTATGCTGCATGCATTATGCTGTGGCATTACATTTTTGTCTCCCCAATCATAAAATTATGGACATGAAATTACTTGTATTAAAAGGTAACTTCAAATCTCAAAGAGACAGAAGAGTATGGGAATATAAACTGATGATGACCTTTGACAGTCTTAGTGCAGGAATGAATGTGTCGCATGGATTTATGTCTTTTTACATCAACTAAGGAACTTTCCCCTCAGACCATGTTGGGTCATCACAACAGAACCAGACCCCAATCAGAGGACAATAAAACAATCCTTATCTAAGAACTGGTCCAATATTTATGGACATAACTGTTTATCACTCGTGGTAATTCTGCCTCATGTCACCTGTCTTATCCATGTTTTTTTTTTTCCTGTGATGTGTTGTGCATAAATATGTGATTCTCCAGAATTTTTTTTTAGTCTTTGCCTGATGAAGAGACCTGTGTAGTCTCGAAAGCTGCAATTTGTTACCATCTTTTCAGTTAGCCATTAAAAGGTATCAACCAATGAGGAATCTCAATTCTAAATATTTTTCTATCTACTGGCTAACACGGTACCAAGATATATACCTTTCCTGTATCCACTGAATATGTCATTTAGAGTAGGGGATAACTTGCTAATCGATGGTAGTCCGGCTTCATTGATCCCCAGCTATCTTGAAATTAGAGCTCTAGAACCTCATGGATGGGGAGAAGAGATGAGCATGCTCGACCTCTGCTCCGTGCTTCGTCCATGAGACTACCGAGAACTTCACTTGTCTATTTGGAGAAGTACCATAAACAATGAGTGGAGCGTAGGCCGAGCCCGCGCACCTTTTCATTTAGGATGGGACTGCTGGATGACCCATTGATCAGCAAGTTATCCCCGATCATCCAACCACTACATGGTCATGTGAATCCAAGTTTAAGGTTAAGTTCGCACAATGAGTTTTTGAAGCTGCATATTTTTGCTGATCCAAAATCGCAGCTTCTTACAGTTTCAGCAAACTATCCACAAAATAAGTGCATGAGGTCTAAGGAGCCCCATACACCATAGATAACTGTTGGCTGCACAATGATTCTGCCGCCAGCTACTCTCTCTAGATTCCTCCATAGTCCGGAGCGATCAGATTGGCCGAGAACCCCTATATCGTCTACGAGAGCTGCTGACAATCTCCAATGGTGGCGGCTTCTCTCACCAAGACTTCCAGTCCAAAACCACATGCCAGATTCTTATCTCCCTGAACATCATCCATCAGTGACACTAATACACTTTAGACTGACGAGTCCTCCAATTTTGGCCCGATGTTACTGTAATGTGTATGGGGGCCTTGAGTGAAATGCAAAAAAATGACCATGCTATTATAACATTTTTGCAGTGTCCTTAGTGTACCAGGTCAGATTAGCATGGCTTGGATCTATGGAAGAAAACGATCTGAGCATCTGCCATCAATCTATACACTGCCAGTTGAAATCTGCACCTCAGGTCAATTTTAAGAAGGACAAATCTTATGTTGTTGAAATCACATCTACTTTGCGTATTTTATGGGTTGGAATCAGCATACGTACTGTATACATTATCGTGTTAGAGCTATGGTCCTCCAGAAAAACCTGCGGTGGGCCATTCTAAAGACCTCTACATACACCTCAGACCAAAGTCACCAATGTTGATGGGATCGGCCAACAGTTTAATGTGTATAGGAGACTCCCGACTCTTCCTGAAGGAAGATGGTGTGTGAGAGAAGGATTTGGCCGATGCTGTTGTTTTCCAGGAGACTCATCTGACTGTGGGAGATAAGGATTTGGCCGATGCTGTTGTTTTCCAGGAGACTCATCTGACAGCTGCTCTGCCATAGAGAACTCAGGAGCACTCGGCCACACCAGCGTATGGAGGAGCCAGGAAAGTAGCTGTCAACTGAATGATTTTTCCGTCAACATGGCCAGATCAGTCAGTCAGTCATGGAAAGTCAGATGGCCATATAACTTGGATGGGGATCACATCGCAGTGCTCGGACTGGCCACCGTTGGCTCTACTGATCCGACTAAGACATCTGCATTGAGATCAAAATGAGTTGGCAGTAACAAAAAAAGTGCAAAGAAACGCACCAAAAAGTGAATAAAAAAGCACGTACCGTAATTTCCTTTGTCCTTTCCCATAGTCTAATTTTCATCCAGAAAAAAAAAACGCATTTCAAAAACCACCAGGATTTTACATACATGTCCTATCCTTAGAATAAAATACGGTCACAGACTCGCAAAACAAAATAAACACTTTAAGGCTATGTGCACATTAATTCGTCTTGCTGAGTTTTCAAAGCAGAAACAACGAAAACTCCAAATTTTTGTGCAGGATTTGCAGTATCTGCTCCAAAAACTCTTTAAAAAAACTCACTGTGATGCAATTCTGGATGAAAATGGGTTATGATGTTATTTGTCAGGATCTAATAATATGATAATCCTGTTGCTGGAAGAGATCCCTCTAAGCTGTGCTCTCTGGAAAGGAAGGCGTTAAAACACAATGCTTTTAACGACCAATGAAACATGAAGAGCGGTTTCTGGTTCCTTAATGTGAACACTAGTATTGCGGTTCTTGGCTCCGAGAAGTGTATTTTACCTTCATACAGGTCCACGGTTTGGAAGATATCTGTTTTTACCACTCCATAATCCTCAGCTGCTTTCAGAAATTGTGCCACCTGCTCCATCTGCTTGAAGACCATGCTTGGGGGAGGATCGGGGATCTTCACGGGCTGCGATCCTTTGGGGTATAGGCTGTTAATCAATTTGGAAAGAACCTAATGAAAAGTTAAAAAAAAATTAAATCATTAGAAGTTTAGTGTAGACTCAGGGTCGGACTGGCCTGGTGTGGTATTGGGGAAATCTCCGGTGGGCCCCTGCAGTGGATCACAGTGATGGTGGTGGGAAGAAGAGGAAATAAAATCTTTAGAAGTTTAATCTAGACCAACACAATGGGCTTCCATTATCAAAATGGTATATTACAAAAATAAAAGCTGTCCATAGCGCGTAATCAGGGCTCAACTTTCTAAAACCACTCTGGTAAAATAAAAGCTGTTCTGTGATTGGTTGCTATGAGCAACAAACACAGATTTTTATTTCGAATGTTTGATAAATGTGACCCAACGTCACCGAACTGGAGATTTATATGAACTAGTGCAGAAAAAAGTGGAGCAACTAGTTCCACATTTTGAAGCCTTTTGGTTGTTATGGGCAAATGCTCCTGTTTCCCGGTGTGCTGGTTGTACCATGTGTAGCTCTGGTTTTGGCTAAAGTAAAAGTGTGTTTTCATTTGTGATATTCAGACCATTTTTCTCTGCCTCTTGTTGCTCAGATGGATTACGGCACGGGACACTATGGATTCTTTCAACTTTGGACAGGTGAGTGATATTTTTTTTCTTTTTGGTTTTGTTTTATTTTTTTACAGGGGACAATGGCTTCAGGGGATTAGGTGTTAAGGTGATTATAATGTGTTTTTTATTCTTCATAGAGATATACTTGATGTAGGCAGCGGGGGGCTGAATACAACTCTTCACATTGTCCCCTGCTCTTCAGCACCCTACATTGGGGATCAACGCGAACAGTACCGCTGATTCCCAGGTGCCAGTACATGTCACTCTGATGACACATGGATATGTAAGGGACATTTTGCGGCCTGTGCTGCTGTTAAAAAAAATGGACATGTCAGTGTTTTTGCCCACAGACACATGATCCGTGGAAACACACTGACATGTTACACAAACACATTCGCTTGAATGGGTCTACGTGTGTGTCTCCGGTATGTGTGAAAACTATCACCACATGTACCGGGAAAACGTCGAGTTCACAGGAGTGTATTTCATCTTCTGTATACTGACTGGACTGACCATGAGTTTCCTGACTCAATATTAAAGCCTCAGAGACTCAGATGAGCCTGTAAGTTTGGGTTGGGAGATCCGTGGTTGGTCATGACATTGATGTTTGTATACAGTCACGTGAAATATGCCTGTGCGAACCCAGCCAAAGAAGGCGACAAATGCTAAACAAAGGATGATAGCTGTAGAAAACTGAACCTGCCACGTTGGCAATCTTTGGATAGTCCTTTTTGCGTTTGAGTCTTCAAATCCATTCCATCAATGGTCCTGCTCTGGAGGAGAAGGGTCACGATCTTGTTAATTCATCTTTATGACTTAACGACCATAGACCAAGACCTCATTCTGATGACCCTTTTTTTTTGCCTATGGAAAATCAGTGTTGCATTTGTTTTTCAGGTATGCAAAAAAAAAACTTCCAAGAAGCATCTTCTACCCATCAAATAGTAAAACATGGAGAACACTCGGATGATGCCCGAATGGTTATCAGTCCTAGTTTTTCCACATAATGGGCTTATTCCCACTTGCGATGCAAGCTGACGAGTGTAATCTAATGAAGAATCGGATTGCACTCGCCCAATGTTTCTCTATGGTGCAGCTCGCATTCTGCATGCAAAAGCATCCACAGCACAGGGCGATTGCACCCAAAAATCAGATCACATTCACCTATAGAAGTCTATGGGTGCGAGTGAAACATCACACTGCACTCGGATATCACCCAAGTGCGGTGAGATTCCTACCGACGCCAGAAGCAGAGGAGATGGAGAAATTACAGCAGAGCAGGAGCCGAGGGTCATTAGCGTATCGTGTTCGATGCTCTCGCATGAGAGAATCTTCGGATACCATGCGCTAATGGAACCCCGGCCAACCATTGATTTTAGTTAGCGAGGTTGATTTGGCATTTGGACAAAAAAAATCACTTTTTGCTCGGTAGAAATCTGGTCCGCAAGAAAAAACTAGATACGTGAATAGGCCCTTTAGAAATGGCTTTCACATGTGAGGTCAGTAGAAGGATGACATTATGGCCGGTCAAGTCCTCACCACTCCATTCTTTAACCACTGCTGGAATCCATATCTTCCTGGTTCAGGAGGTTCTCCCACCTCTGATCCTCCCTGCATCTTAATCCACTGGACTAGGCGCGCTTCCAGCTCTTCATCATACTTCTTCTCTATGCGAGATTGGACGTCGCGGCTCATGCCGTAGGATGGACCTTTATTGGCCATGGTTGCTATTACCTAGGTGCAAGATAACAGGATAATTAAAATCCCCCATAAAAAATAAGCTACGAAATTAGTATGTCACAATATCTGACAATATTGCATTAATCCCTTCATGACCGGCCGATTATTGACCTTTTTTGCGACGAGTTGTAGTTTTTGAATGACGCCATTCACTTTACCATATAATGTACTAAAAAACAGTGGGGGGGAGAATTCCAAGTGCAGTAAAATATAAATAATGACTAGTGATGAGCGAATATACTCGTTACTCGAGATTTCCCGAGCACACTCGGGGGTCCTCCGAGTATTTTTTAGTGCTCGGAGATTTAGTTTCCTTCGCCGCAGCTAAATGATTTACATCTCTTAGCCAGCATATGTACATGTGGGGACTCCCTAGCAACCAGGCAACCCCCACATGTACTTATGCTGGCTAACAGATGTAAATCATTCAGCTGCGGCAAGAAAAACTAAATCTCTGAGCACTAAAAAATACTCGGAGGACCCCCGAGCGTGCTCGGGAAATCTCGAGTAACGAGTATATTCGCTCATCACTAATAAAGATGCAATTCTTCCATATGACTCTAGTTTTTCACAATTTATTTTGAGGGAACTAATGTTGCTGTAAAAATGACCTTGTAGTATGGTTCTGCAGGTCACTACAATGATAGTGGAACCAAACTTGTATATTGTTTTTTTTTTTTAAACATTTGTATTTGATTGGAAAAAAATAAATCAGAATATTGTTTAAAAAAAATGGTTGTGCCATTTCTTCAGTCATGTAACTTTTTTTTTCCTTTGATGGCGCTATATGAGGGCCTAGCTTCAGTGTGCCGACATGTACGGTAATTTTTATTGATACCATTTTAGGATACATAGAAAGTTTTGATAACTTTCAATTGCATTTTTCAAGAATGTGCGCCAGCAGAAATACCACAATTCTTTCTGGCATTCGATTATTTTATTTCTTTTGGCGTTTAACGTACAAGTTAAATGATTTTATGTTTTAACTGGACTTTTAGACATAGACTTTTTTAATCCTTTTATTTCTTTTTACCTTTGAAACTGTGAATAGGGAGGTAATTTAACTATATGTTTTATATATACAGTATATATATATTTATTTTTATTTTTCATTTTGTATTCCACTTAGTGGGCTTGAACCTGCTGTTTTGGCAGTATGCAGTTGAATTGACATCTTAAGGCTACTTTCACACTGGCGGTTTTTTCAATATGTCGCAATGCGTCGTTTAGGGGAAAAAAATGCATCCTGCAAAGTTGTCTGCAGGATGCGTTTTTGCCCCATAGACTAACATTGGCGACGCATTGACACACGTCGCAACCGTCGTGCGACGGTTGCGCCATGTTGTGGCGGACCGCCGGGAGCAAAAAACGTTAGGCTACTTTCACACTAGCGCCAGATTCGGCCCGTCGCAGTGCGTCAGGCCGAGGTTCCGACGCTAGCAGTGAATGCGCCGCACAACGGAGACAGCGGATGCATTTTTCCAGCGCATCCACTGCCCCATTATGAGGTGCGGGGAGGTGGGGGCGGAGTTCCGGCCGCGCATGCGCGGTCGGAAAAAGCGGTCTGTCGGCAGCAAAAAACGTTACATGTAACGTTTTTTTGCTCCCGGCAGTCCGCCACAACACGGCGCAACCGTCGCACGACGGTTGCGATGTGTGTCAATGCGTCGCAATGCGTCACCAATGTTAGTCTATGGGGCAAAAACGCATCCTGCAGACAACTTTGCGCCGAATCCACTGCGCACATGTGAAGAAGCAGCGCGCGATCTGCGCTATTACCCCTGTCATCGGTGGGGGCGGCCATCTTCCTGGGGCCGCGCGTGCGCAGATGGAGTGCTCTGCTGCACGGGGCTTCAGGAAAATGGCCACGGGATGCCGCGCGTGCGCAGATGGAGATCGCGGCGGCCATTTTCCTGAAGCCGAGATGCAAACTCGGCTTTGGGAAAATGGCCGCCGCAATCTCCATCTGCGTGATCCATCCATCTTTTCCTGAAGCCCCGTGCAGCAGAGCACTCCATCTGCGCACGCGCGGCCCCAGGAAGATGGCCGCCCCACCGATGGCAGGGGTAATAGCGCAGATCGCGTGCTGTTTCTTCACGTGCGTGCAGTGGATTCGGCGCTTGGACATGCGCACACCACTACGCCACCAACGGAAAGCTGGGGAAGAAAAGAGCGATGTCACCACGCCCACCCGACCTGACCAGCCTGATTGACAGGCGAAAACGGCGACTTTGGTAATGTATTTCGCAGCATAGGTGGGGAATCAGGGTATACTACATACACTATAGTAACGCACAGCGCAGGCCCTATTTAACAGTATTTTTATCTCAGTCTGAAAAAACGGGGTGACAGGTTCCCTTTAAAGTTTTCTGAAATTTGGTAAAGGGCTCTCTTATCCCTCAGTAAACAAACTCAATTTGTTATGGCTACATGTTAGCAAAACTGCAACTCGCATCACATAGTGGTCAAATACAGAGACATATAGCATAATCTTCTCCCAGCAGAGTATAGAGAAATCCTGTATTTGTTTTTCTTCAAAGCTGCTGGTTCTGTATCACTCATCTCGGTATATGTTGGGTAATGAAAAGAAGAAAGGAAAAATCTATATATCATTCTCAGTTTGGAAAAAGCTTACTGCCAAAGTGACACAGATAGGGCTCGCTCACACAAGCGTATAAATCGGACTGCATTCGGACCAATGATATTCAATCAGGTGGTGCAGATCTGCATATTTTTTCTCATCTGTATTCAGCATGCTGCGATTTCTTCTGAGATTGGACAGTGTGAGAAAAAAATTGCCAGTGCAAGAAAATAATTGCCAGTGCGAGAAAAAAATTGCACGCCATAAGGATACATTGCAACGCGATTTTTACAGATACATTACAATTCTGTAGCATAGTAAACTGTTAATGGTCCTGTAAAAGATTACCGTAATAGCTGCTGAGTAATAAACGGATTCCATACGGACAGCACACAGATCACAAGTGACAAAAACTTGTCTAATTCTCCTGGGTGAGAATGAGACCGATTACTTATACGCAAGTCTTTGAGATTTCGGAAATCTCCTGCACACACATTGGTTTTTTTTTTCCTGACTGTTTCATCAGAGAGCTGTGTTTTTGTAAAATGCAGCATGTCACTCCTTTCAGCATTTGTACTATGTTTTTCACCCATTGAAAGCAAAAGGTAAGTGCAAAAATGCATGTATCCGGTTTCGCTGCGTTTTTGATGCCGAAACCTGATGAAGTTAAATCAGATTATTTTTTTTTATGCACTAAACTTAATGAGCATGCACAAGAGACATATGTACCTTGACAAAAATGCAGTAAAAAAAAAAAAACGCAGGAAACACTAAGCAAAACCTGCTTTTTTTATGTAGCTCTATGACATGGCTAAGACGCCTGAATCAGTAAAAAGTGGTAAATCCAGATAACTTGTGTAAGCCGCAATATTGCGCATGTCGGTGGCAAAAGTGACCAAGAGGCAGAATATTTATCAAACAAAAACCCCAAATATTTGTGGACATATAATTTGCTACTGATGTTTTTTAACCCCTTCCTGACCCCCATGACATTTGACTGCAAGCAGTAAGGGTTTTATTCTTGAGCGATTTCTTTTACGTTTCAGCATTTTCCTTCTTGCATTCTAGAAGGTGTGGTTCTAATACTTGGCCATCAACGACAGCTGGGACCCCCAGGAGAGTTTTTGTCACCACTTCCGTCCTCTCGTTCCCAGGTTTTATCGTGTTTAAGGCCAGGGGTGTCAAACTGCATTCCTCGAGGGCTGCAAACAGGTCATGTTTTCAGGATTTCCTTGTACTGCACAGGTGATAATTTAATCACAAACTCATTATCTGTGTAGGTGATTAAATTATCACCTGTGCAGTACAAGGAAATCCTGAAAACATGACCTGTTTGCAGCCCTCAAGGAATGCAGTTTGACACCCCTGTTTAAGGCTACGTTCTCACAGTGAGCTTTTGGTGATTTTTTTTTTATGTTGCAAATTTTCTGCTCCCATTAAGTAAAATAAGTTACTGGCATTAAAAAGCAGCATAAGTAATTCACCAAATCGTGGCAATGTAGCCTCATAAATGCGAGGTAGTGAATAGATTCTGCCTCTATTGATCCCAGCGATCACGTGATCACCGGCTGTCTGCCCATCGCAGCAGATCTCTTGGGTTTTAGCGGTCCCAGATCAGTTCTACGAGTGAATGCTCCAACACGTTACAATTTTTCAAAACGATCTGGATAAGCTGTCTGAATGGGCAAACACTTGGCAAATCAGGGTTAATGTAGATGCATGTAAAGTAACGCACCAAGGACGGAGTAATCTTATTTCTGCATATACATTAGATGGGACCATAATGGGGACTACAGAAGGAGGACGGGGGATGCTGGTTACCTGAGCAGCAGCACTCAATGTCAGGCAGCAGCCGCAAAAGCCAACAAGATTTTAGGGTGTGTAAAAGAGAGAAAATCCCGCAATCCCAACACACTGTTACCCCCTTTAGAATTTTCTCGTGAGGCCCCAGCTAGAATATGGGATCCAGTTTTGGACCCCACATTTAAAAAAAAGGGTTCTTCAGGAAAGGGTTCTTTACAGTTAGAGCAGTCAGACTGCAGAATGCCGACCACAGGAGGTAGTAATGGCCGACACGATAACCGCTTTTATACAAGGGCCTCGATACAAAAAACATTGTGGGTTATGGATAATTTAGTGAGAAAAAAAAGACAATTGGTGGAGAAAGGTTGAACTTGACGGACCGAGGTCTTTTTTTTCAACCTATGTAACAAGGGACTGTATTTCTTACAAGGGGCTTCTATCAATACCCCATGTACAGTAGCACAAAAAAAAGCACAATAACAATATCCCCCAGAGATCTTTTATGATGTCCTTCGGAACATTTTATATAACAAATATGAATCTAATGTTAAATAATGGAATTAAAAAGATAATTAAAAAAATTAAAACAACCTCCCTTCCAAAAAAAAAAAAGTTATTTAGTACAAAAAGAAACAAAAAAACCTTACTATTTCATATTAGTAATATGTAATGCAACTATAATAACTTAGTTAAAAAAAATTCATATAGTGAAGCATGAACATCATAAAATAAAATATTTTTCTTTCATTTCATAATGAAAAATCCCCCCTAAGTCCATGACATATTTTGTATAAGGACCCCCTAAAACAGCGCAGAAAAAAATAATACAATTTCTCCGGCGTAAAATAATGCCCATTAAAAAAAAAATAATGAAAAAAAAATTAGAGTTTTTGCTGCTTAAATGGGGAAAGCAAAAGTGAAAAAATGGTGATAAGGGGTTAAGATTCGTGGCGAGTTACTAGTTTCCTTAAAATGTTTGGTCCGATCGCTCGTTCACGCGTCATTTCCAATTATGGAGAACGATGGCCCCGAGCGATTTCACAATACCTGTCCGTAGACGGCGTTGCTGGCCGCCATCGCTGCGTTTACATGAAAATCTCCATAAAAAGAAAGAACGAGAAGCAGATCTGGCGAGATTCTGCCATAAATTCCCAGAGAACATCGACACGAATCGCTGGCACTTCATCGCTTGCCTTATTTAGAAGAGTCTCTCGCTCGTACATTACAGTCACCACTAATGATGACTATCTGAGGAATTCGGGTCGGTTTTGTCATCCCAGGGGATTGTCTGCCAGAGCTTGCTGGGACTTACAGTCCTAAAATTGCAAAAGCCTCAGATGCATCCACCTATGTACAGTCTTTGGGGTCACTTGCATGCATAGATCCCCCCATTGCCCTTAGTCTAAGCAGTCTTAGTCTGAAGCCCCCCCAAAACTCACAGATTGCTACAGGGTGATGGTCTCTTCCTCCAGGATGCAAAGTACTGACTGAGAGAAGGGAAGGATGGGAGATAAAAGTCCTGAGTGTCAGCCCACCTGCTCCCCCTCCAGTCCCCCATCTTCCCAACTCCATATTAGGGGAAGGTCTGACCAAACTGCTGGTTTGGGGGTCTGCACACATTCTCCAGATACCTAAAGGATGCGGGAAAGGGGAAGAGTCTGTCCCTCTATAGGAGGGGGGAGATCTCCCTCCAGAAAATCCTTTTATAGACTCAATTCGGGGGCATTAGCTTCCACTTTACAAGAAGGGGGGGCTGGAACACCGGGAAGATGTGATGCTGAATGTGGTTAGATGCAGATTCTTTACAGATGAAAGTGTCAAACTTTTTATTGAAAGCAAACTTTTTTTTGTTGGTAGGAAAAAACTTTATTTTACTTTGCAGCATACATTTTTATTACAATGTAGACATGGAATTTTTCCAGGATTTACTAATAAATGCATTTATAATAGATTTATTATCAATAAAACCTTAATATACTGGCAGAAGGAGGGGCTCCAGACCCCTCTGTAAGGAGCAGATGAGATTATAGAGATGGCCGTGTATGAGTGCAGCAACCACGTTATCCCCCTCACAATGCAGCCACCTCTCTCCATACAGTACCCTCACACTATCCCTCACTCTGCATACTGCATGTCCCATACAGTACCCTCACACTACACCTCACTCTGCATACTGCATATCCCATACAGTACCCTCACAATACACCTCTCTGCATGCTGCCTGTCCCATACAGTACCCTCACACTACACCTCACTCTGCATGCTGCCTGTCCCATACAGTTCCTTCACACTATACGCTGCCTGTCCCATACAGTACCCTCACACTACACCTCACTCTGCATGCTGCCTGTCCCATACAGTCCCCTCACACTACACCTCTCTGCATGCTGCATATCCCATACAGTACCCTCACACTACACATCACTGCATGCTGCCTGTCCCATACAGTACCCTCACACTACCTCACTCTGCATGCTGCCTGTCCCATACAGTACTCTCACAATACACCTCTCTGCATGCTGCCTGTCCCATACAGTACCCTCACACTACACCTCACTCTGCATGCTGCCTATCCCATACAGTTCCTTCACACTACACGCTGCCTGTCCCATACAGTACCCTCACACTACCTCACTCTGCATGCTGCCTGTCTTACAGTAGCCTCACACTACACCTCACTCTGCATGCTGCCTGTCCCATACAGTACCCTCACACTACACCTCACTGCATGCTGCCTGTCCCATACAGTACCCTCACACTACACCTCACTCTGCATGCTGCCTGTCCCATACAGTTCCTTCACACTACACGCTGCCTGTCCCATACAGTACCCTCACACTACCTCACTCTGCATGCTGCCTGTCTCATACAGTAGCCTCACACTACACCTCACTCTGCATGCTGCCTGTCCCATACAGTAGCCTCACACTACACCTCACTGCATGCTGCCTGTCCCATACAGTACCCTCACACTACACCTCACTCTGCATGCTGTCTGTCTCATACAGTAGCCTCACACTACACATCACTGCATGCTGCCTGTCCCATAGAGTACCCTCACACTACACCTCACTGCATGCTGCCTGTCCCATACAGTTCCTTCACACTACACGCTGCCTGTCCCATACAGTACCCTCACACTACACCTCACTGCATGCTGCCTGTCCCATACAGTACCCTCACACTACACCTCACTCTGCATGCTGCCTGTCCCATACAGTCCCCTCACACTACACCTCACTGCATGCTGCCTGTCCCATACAGTCCCCTCACACACCTCTCTGCATGCTGCATATCCCATACAGTACCCACACTACACATCACTGCATGCTGCCTGTCCCATACAGTACCCTCACACTACACCTCACTCTGCATGCTGCCTGTCCCATACAGTATCCTCACACTATCCCTCACTCTGCATGCTGCATATCCCATACAGTACCCCTCACACTACACCTCACTCTGCATGCTGCCTGTCCCATACAGTACTCTCACACTACACCTCACTCTGCATGCTGTCTCATACAGTCCCCTCACACTACACCTCACTATGCATACTGCCTGTCCTATACTTTATGCTCATGCTATTGCTCACTCTGCATATAGCTTGCCCCATACTGTTTCCGCACTTCATTACTGTTTCCTCACATCACGCTGCCTGTCCCATACTGTTCCCTCACACTATTGCTCACTCTGCTTGTCCCATACTGTTCCCTCCCACAGCGTGCCTGTTCCATACTGAACTCTCACACTATTGCACACTCTGCATACCGCTTTTCCCATACTGTGCCCTCACTGTACCCCTTATACTGAGGCCTCACATTATCTCTCCTTTGAATACTGCCCTCTATACTATAGTCACTTTGTATACTCCCCCCCATACTTTACAGTATACTCCCTCCCCCCCCCCCATACTTTGCCCTCACACTATTCCTCCTTCTGTAAACTGCACCTCATACTATCCTTTCTGTATACTGGGCAGTATGGTGGCTCAGTGGTTAGCACTTACAGTGCTGGGGTCCTGGGTTCAAATCCCATCAAGGACATCTGCAAGTTTGTATGTTTTCCCTGTGTTGGAGTGTGGGAGAAAGGTGGAGGAAACCCACAGAAAGACAAAGTGAGTTTATTTTGCAAGCCTCAATTGGGACAGTGCTGTAAAATTGCTGTGGAATATAATGGTGCTATGTAAGTGAGCAAAATGAATACTGCTCTCCCCATACTGTGCCTTCACATTACTTCCCCTTCACCTCGCACCAAGACAACAAAGTCAAGTATCAGTCAAAACTGAATTTAGCATAATTTGATCTTAATGTGAGCCCATGTTGAAACTTTGTTGAAATTTTCAGGCAAAATTTGGCCCATCACTACATTGTACACTTGCACCAACAGTGTTAAGTGTTTATTAGAGAGGAGCTAATCTTTTGAAATTCAACTTTGCATTCTGCTCCTCTTTGGTCTTTTTTGCTGCCAGTTATATTTAACGGTGTCCAAGACCTTGGGACACAGACGCAGCTAAAGTGGGAAATACCCCCAGAACAGCTTCCCAAATCTACGACTGTCCCGCTGCATACCGGATGGTTGGGAGCTAAAGCAAAGCGGTGACGTGCTCTCGGTAGCCAGATTCACACCAAAGTGGCTGCTGCATTCCCTGCCTCTGCTTTTTTTTGGTGTTACAGGCAGTTAGTCCATCTTGATTGGCTAGATAACACCCTGTGATGTGATAGCTGCAAGACATTATGGGGAAGCCCTCCCAGTCACGCCTGAAGTAATGCGAGCTTAATCTGGCTGATGAAATCTTTTGCTAATGCAGTGGGCATTTTAGATGATGAATCTAATGGTTTCAAGTTTGGTGGGTTCAGAAAGTTCCGATTCACATCAAATAAACTGTCATCACTAGTGGTTATAGCATGCATGTCTGCGGCCACCTTAATGTTTGTGAAAAGGCATCATACTGTGTGGCTGGGTGCCTATGGGGCTTGAGGACATCATTTTGGGGAACTACTCCTGCACACCCCCCCCCCCCCCCCCCACAGCACATAATATTGCAAGTCGGGGCACCATATTGTATGGGCAATACACTGGTGGGGGAAGGCTGTGGGTGCATCATACTGTATGGGGGCTGTAGGGAATATACTGGGAGGCACTGGAAGCATCTCTGGGGGTGAAAACATACTGGGTGGAAGGGAATACTGTGGGGGGGGGAGAATTGCAGGGCGGCATTGTATGAGGATTTTGGGTGGCTGTGTGGGAATGTACAGTGGGAGATCAGTGTATGTCACACTGTGGGCGGTGGGGAGACACTGGAGGAGCGTCATAATGTGGGTGTCGTACTGCGGGGCATCATACTGTGTGTAGGGGGGACCATATTGTGGGGTAATATACTTATTGGGGAGGTTTTGTTTTCTTACGGGGGCAACAAAGTGTGTGTTGAGCGCTGCGTAGAATTCATTGTGGGGGCTCACACTGTCCGGGGCATCTTTGTGGGCAAATTTTGTGGGGGAAATGCTGTGGGAGAGGGATGCCGAGTGAGGGGCTGTGGGATCGTCCACATCTCATTAAAGTTGACCAGGTCCCACAGTCGATATGTCCGCCCCATGGCAGGATCAAGCACACATGTAAGAGTATGTGCACACGTAGAAAGCTCCTCTCTGGATTTTTCCGCAGCGCATTTGATAAGTCTGCAGTGCAAAACCGCTGCGGTTTTTCCTGCGGATTTATCGCGGTTTCTATTGTGGATTCCGCTGCAGTTTTACATCTGCAGTTTTCTATTGGAGCAGGTGAAAAAACGCTGCAGATTCCGCACAAAGAATTGACATGTTGCGGAAAATAAAACGCTATGTTTCCGTGCGTTTTTTTCCACAGCATGTGCACTGCGGATTTCGTTTCCCATAGGTTTATATTGTACTGTAAACTCATGGGAAACTGCTGCGGATCCGCAGCAAAATCCGCAACGTGTGCACATAGCCTAAGACCGCCTCACCCCTTGGAGAGGACGTTCTCCATCTCGGAGGGAGGTAGTGTGCACTTACATGGATTCATAAGACCCGACACTCATCCACCAAGGGATCTGGGGTTTACAGGAACAGAAATGTGCACTCATCAGACCCCCTTAACCCTTTGTGCTCACTTAAGTAATTTATTGTATAAAACTGACATTACTGAACAGAAAGTCCTGTCTGTCCTTAATCCAGCACGGTATATACCACTAATATAGTCACTAAAATATCTCTGCTAGTAAAGACTTATATTAATGTGGAATATTTTTACAAGAGAAAACGACAATTTTTTTATTTATTTTTATTATAAGAGTTTAGGTACCGTACTTGTATTTTTTTCCCCAAAGCCAGCACCTCCTTGGTCATGGGCAATAACTGGCAATACAACTTATACCCCAGGCACGTGACTAGGAATGAGCGGCAATACCACACACCGCCCAGAGACAAGATGGCGCTGTTGCTGGACCCTTTTAATGACTTGGACATCATCTTTCACTGCACAAAAGGTAGCAGGATTCCAATATCAACACAACAGGCACAGGAACATTTACACATAGGCGGAAAAAAAAAAAGACAAGGTTTGCATGATTATCTGATCACCGTCTTGCTATTCCGTGCCCGAGGCGCTCTGTTACATGTTGGATTTAGGACTCTAAACCTATGTGCACAATGCCAATGTCAGCTACATCATAAGCCACATCCACAGTACGGTATCTGGAGCATTATTAACCCTATACTTCTGGCTAAAGGGGGTTGTCCCCTACATTATAACCTATGTGCACTTTTGGCTCAGCGACAGTCGCTGATCCTACATCTATGACCAGTCCACAGAACACTCCCCAGCAAGGAAGCAGCAATCACTGATCCTATATCTATGGCCAGTCTACAGAACACTCCCCAGCAAGGAAGCAGCAATCACTGATCCTATATCTATGGCCAGTCCACAGAACACTCCCCAACAAGGAAGCAGTAATCACTGATCCTATATCTATGGCCAGTCCACAGAACACTCCCCAACAAGGAAGCAGTAATCACTGATCCTATATGTATGGCCCGTCCACAGAACACTCCCCAGCAAGGAAGCAGCAATCACTGATCCTATATGTATGGCCCGTCCACAGAACACTCCCCAGCAAGGAAGCAGCAATCACTGATCCCATATGTATGGCCCGTCCACAGAACACTCCCCAGCAAGGAAGCAGCGACAGTCGCTGATCCTATATCTATGTTCAGTCCACAGAACACTCCCCAGCAAGGAAGCAGCAATCACTGATCCTATATGTATGGCCCGTCCACAGAACACTCCCCAGCAAGGAAGCAGCAATCACTGCTCCTATATGTATGGCCCGTCCACAGAACACTCCCCAGCAAGGAAGCAGCGACAGTCGCTGATCCTATATCTATGTTCAGTCCACAGAACACTCCCCAGCAAGGAAGCAGTAATCACTGATCCTGTATCTATGGTTAGTCCACAGAATGCTCCCAAGCAAGGTATCAAGAAAAAAACCCATAAATAAATCAGTGCCGTGGTGAGATTGGTCTAATTAGGAGAACGCTGAGTAAATCCTTCATATGTACCGACCTGGACAACCCCCCCTTAAGTAAAAGTTGGGAATGAGAAGAACCGTTTTTCTTCAATCCGTGTGTCACTGCCTCCACAAGGTAATGTCTCCCACTAGTCCCAGACAAGCAGCCGGACGCCATCCATACAAGTTCATCTACTTGATTTCGGCATTGCAGCATAAAGCCATATAATGGCCGAGAGGCTGGGCCACGAAAAGGTCTGTTTTGGCAACAAGAAACAATACTGCCACTCTGTGGCTAATGTGAAAAGTACAATGTTATAGACCAAAAAAAAAAAAAAGGCAGCCTTTATGGTCCTGGCACAAATTGGTCACAAGTCCTGGTATCGGAACTGCAAATTTGCTCAGGAACCATCTTCAAGTGTGGAAAACTGGACGGAAAAGCTCCAGGTTGGTGTCATCAGCTGCGGCAGCTCTGACCTTTAATAATCGCTAGTTACATCCATTATGGTACGCTTCAAAACACGTAAATCTTGTCTCTCTGTACATCATCCAGATCATCATCCAGACACAGCAGCACCTTGGAAAGAAAAAAAACATCATTGAAAAGTCCTCCATGGACCCCTACACTGACCAGTTCTCAGGTTTCTGGGCGATTACACTTACAAGAAATGACCCAAACATGGCGATGGAGGAGAGGAAATGCCAAATATCATGGTCATCGAAGAAGCCGAGTAAGATACAATCCCTGTTGTGCTCTCGAGACTCAGCTGGAGTTTTCTAAAAAGAAAACAAATAGTCCATTATAAAATAATACATCTACCAATCTGTCATTTTTATTAAGTGTTCAGTCCCAAGATCCATGATCGTGAGGGTCTAAGCTTTTCAACCACCCACAAAACAGAAAATAAAGAGATTACTACCAGCTGTGCAAAGAGCAGGAGATCCCATTTACGCCTATAGAGCCCAGCGGCAGTTTACCTGCACAGTGGGTGGTCCGAGAACCACTGCGCAGTGAAAGACTTGTGGACCCCTTCATTCTCAAAATTGGTGGGGTCCCAGGATCAGAAATCAAAGTGATAGGATATTACAAAGGTACGCAATTACTTTACGAGCTGAAACTAGGTTTTGCTACCTGTAAGAGCAGCAAAATGTAGCGGCAGAGACCCTGATTCCAACAATGTGTCCCTTACTGAGCCGCTTGTTGTAGTTATGAAAGCATCTAAAACGAAGTAACAAAACCTGGTGACGGGTAACCTTTTCAGTCAGGTATTCTATGATATTGGAGTCATTAGATGGGATCATTTTTTTTTGCCATCCGTGTAATCCTGAAAATCTGATTTACATCTTGAGGCATCGACACAAAATTGTGTTCCTGTTCCACCCACAATCAACAAATCTGATGCCACATGGTGCGCAGGTTTTACCACCTCGGAATCCCTACATAATAGACACTAATGGAGATACCTACAGAGACCTATAATGGCCCTGGCAGCAGATATGACCAGATATCAAAGACAAGTCAGAATCTCCTCTACGGACACCTGTTTGGGGGTGTTTGCCCCTCAGCAGGGTAGCGCAGGGGTTCGGCGCAGTATTATACAGGAGATGGCAGGAGATCCACATATCTAGAGATTTTGGTGGAAAGATTACTTAGCGGGTTTAATCCATATTCTCATTTTTCAAGGCTTCTTGAAATCAGTAAGCCAAGCCTTCTTCACCATCTTCTTCATTACTCACCTGCCAGGTACTGAGTCCTTGGAAGAAGAAGAACAGAGCGAATCCCCAGACCACAGACGTGCAGGCGATACAAAGTAACGGGAGAGGAAGGATCTTTTCTCCACTGCGGAGCTAAATCGTACAGATGGGAAGACAGCGGAATTATG
The DNA here is from genome assembly GCF_032444005.1 of Ranitomeya imitator. Taxonomy (NCBI): domain Eukaryota; kingdom Metazoa; phylum Chordata; class Amphibia; order Anura; family Dendrobatidae; genus Ranitomeya; species Ranitomeya imitator. Next base: position 131,046,242 of record NC_091291.1, read on the forward strand.
GAGGATACAAAGAAAAGACAGAAAAAGGCTCCAAGTCCCTCACTGCTCACCTTCATGATGATGTAGAAAGCAAAGTAAAGCAGCAAGTTGCAGATCCCAATGGCAAGAAGGTAAGAGGCAAAATCATTAGGTCTCACGATTAGGCCATAGGCCGCCCTGCAGAGAGGGAATAAATGGAAGGCTGGGTCTATAGTGGTTTAAATGAAGACTTAAAAGTAAAATTTGTGGCGTACCGAACGCCACCGTTCATGGATATGACAAGCGGTGCTCACTATGTCCTTGCCAAAAATTGCAAAATATTAGAGCAGCCTTTAGTTTAAAGGTTTAAAAAGTTTGGCAATTTTTTTTTTTAAAGCCAGAATATTGGAGTAAAACCTTTGATGAATCAAGCTTTGACTTAAGGTAAACTTTTATCCTAGCCTTGAATTCGATTTTGCGGCATAAAAAAGGTTTACATTTTGCAGAAAAGCTCTAGATACTCACAAAGACCAGTTTATGATGTTCCCCATGACGAGCAGCACCATGCGATCCTGGAAAATTGGAGGAGAGTTTGTGTCTTATGGAGAAAATGCAAGCGGAAGAAAAAGAGAAGGGAGGAAAGCGAGAAGTGCGAGGATACAAGCGAGTTACAGAAGGTTAAAGCCCCCATATACATAAGATTAGAGTTGGTGGAACCAGCCGACCATCTGATCTATAGGGGGGCTTCACAATTCCAAAAATCGGGTCATTTAAATTTAAGCGCCTGATCCTTTTCTCAGGACAGAAGCTGCGGGCAGACCTTTCTGGCAGCGAATTTTTCCCCTCTCCCCATAGAAAATACATGATTGTTCATACGAGTCAGACATCACTTTTGGCCGCCAGCCATCCCTTGTCTGGACACTATGAAAAAGGGCTTTTAGATGTCACTCCGACAGCAGGCGGGCAGCGCCGACCACGTCGTGTCTACACATCCCTGCCGGTACATGTGCACAATCGGACAGGTGTAAGACAGGTATGTGCGGAAGTGAGGTCATCAGAGCCGATCACCTCCTGATGAGGAAGTGGGTGGCATCGGACAACCCCTTTAAGTTACAAAGAAGGAGAAAAGCATCAAAGAAAAAAAAACGGTGAACTCAAATTGCCAATGCACGTTGCCTCCGACTGCAGAGGCGTTACACAATGCGATAGAATATATATTTTTTTACTTGACTTTGGTAAGTTTATATTACGGAACGTGTCACTTGCAGTTCTATCTCCGTGGGTTCTCTTCTGCCCTGGCATTTTGGCCGAGAGAAATCAGAATGTTGTAGAAAGGAGCAGCTGAGAAGAGACACCGGCTCACAAGACATGCAGGTGTGAGACGTCCCGGCCACTTACCGTCACATCCCAGTCTATACAATACATATATAGACATGTAGAGAGAAAACAATGGATCTGATGAGACACGCACCTACATGAAGACCCCGGGGCATGCAGACGAGGCAGCGGCCGTTACTCACCACATACATCGGGGGGCTGCACTGCCTGACACAGTCCGTGTACAGAACCTGCAGGATCCGGCGCAGGATCCCGGAGTCTGGAGGTAAAGAGTGACACGGAGATCAGGAGCGTGACCGGGCAAACGTTGGCACCGGCTACCACCGACCCACATGGCGTTACCTAGTCTCCAGCGGCCCATGTAATAAAGCTGAGTGCTCAGCACCAGAGTAAACACGATGTGAATCACCGAGAACACGATCCAGAAAATGGTGTTACCTTTCCCGAACACCTGAGGAAGAGAGAAACCGCAGAAATGAAGGCGGAAACGGACGCAGACAGCATATAAAAAGGGTTCTGGGGAAGGTCCGGCTGAGGGGTTGTTGGCACCGTAGAAGAATATAAGGGGTTGTCTCATTGATCGTTGCTGTTTGGCTGTTTTCAGACGCGCAGGTGAATAGAGGTAACTGAGCACAAGCCAACATCTCTACACTCCCGAAAGTGCAAGATTGCGCCCTTTACCCGTGATACCGACAGGTATGGAACTCACATCTATCATAAACGTATGTCATATTTCTACAGATGTGCATTAAAAGGAGTAATCCCATATCCAAGATCCTATCCATTATAGTAGGTATAATAATAGCAAATACATCCAATTAGAAATGTCACAGTTCTTCTGATTAGCCATGTTGCTTAGCCCAGCTACTGCAATGCCCTGTATATAAGGAATCTATGGTTACAACACTAACAACTAACTGTCACTATATGAGTGGTCATAATAATGGATACCGAAGCTACTGCAATGCCCTGCACATGGAGTAAGCGACATAATTAATCAGAAGAACTATACTACATTTCTAATTTGAGGTATTTGCTAATATTATTATACCCGCTGTATATCGAGATAGGATCTTGGAGATGGGAATACCCCTTTAAATGTCCTTAAAACAAAATATTTCAGGTGGCTTTAGGCCACCAGACCAGCACCTTTGTCTTTTAAAAGCAGAGTGCTATACTGTAAAGTACTTTCTCCATGTCACGCAGCATCAGCCAGAATATAGTAAAGCGGCCAGTTACCGTCCGGGATATCAGCTTGGGGAGTCCTAATCCCCCTGACCGGTTCCATTTAGGGTGATGAACAGGTCACTACTCGTTTCGGATGCCCAAATACTACGACATGATTGGGAACGGCCTCCTTTGCCTTGTGCGCCAATGAACACTATAACTGTGCCCTCCTGGATTCTATAGTGGGAACATTCGCCTGTATAAAGGGGCAGCCACAGCCATACAAGTCACTGACCACACCAAGGACGGAGAAGAAGATGACGATGGCCAGGCAGGCGTAGGCACTGTAGGCGCTGGCATTAATATCAGGGTGTCTCTTCTGATACAGCATCAGCATGCACAGTCCGGCAATCATATACATGAAGGAAGTATCTGTAAGAAAGGCAAAGAACAATGGTGGGATGGGAATAGTGGGGGGCGTCCAGGGACTGGCAAGTAGTAAGGAATGGCGGAATACTAACCAAACTGGAAGTTGGTGTAATTGGGACACACGTGGTAACAGGCGCTGAGCAGACCCTCCATCATCAGGGCCGTGCCCATGGCATAAAACAGGCCAAAGTGTTTTGGGATGCCACACTCCTGAACAGAAGGAAGAGGATGGATGAGGGTATGCCCCGGACCACCTAACTAATGGTGGCCATATGGCGCCGACCCTAATATATACATGACCGTTCAGCGCATTCGTGTGTTTTCAGGGGGGAGAGGGTGGGCTGCCGCCATGCACATCAGGTGGTCAGTCCAGCTAAAAACTATAGGAGTGGGGTCCAGGGGCCGCCATGCACATCAGGTGGTCAGTCCAGCTAAAAACTATAGGAGTGGGGTCCAGAAGCTGCTATGCACATCAGATGGTCAGTCCAGCTAGTGCATGGCGGCCCCTGGACCCCACTCCTATAGTTTTTAGCTGGACTGACCACCTGATGTGCATGGCGGCCCCTGGACCCCACTCCTATAGTTTTTAGCTGGACTGACCACCTGATGTGCATGGCGGCCCCTGGACATCAGGTGGTCAGTCCAGCTAAAAACTATAGGAGTGGGGTCCAGGGGCTGCCGTGCACATCAGGTGGACAACTTTAATCCACCGTCGATGGGATCTTAAGAGGATTGTCCACTACTTGTAGAAGTCTTAAATGGTGTAGGCCTCAGAGAAAGATAAAAAAAACAAAAACAAACCAAAAACCACCACCTTACACATCACCTGCTACAGCGGCGCCACTATAGCAAAGAATGTCAGGGCTGGGTATCCCAGTAATCAAGCGACATTGTTATCAGCACTGCAGCCAATCATCGGCAGATAATGGGCTTATTCATTTACACTTACCCTGGATGACATTAGAGTGCTGCAGCCAATCTGTGGCCATGGACTGGCTGCAGCACTCACATGACAATGTGCAAAAGGTGAGTACCAGTGTTTTAATTTTTTATTTTTTTTATTTTACCTGGGGATTACAGAATTTATGACTGGGTTTGGTTGTTAAAATAGTGGACAAACCCTTTAAGTTATATAGCAAAAGTATGTGCGCCAAGAAAGGTAACATTCTGCAGTGAATCTGTCGCTGGGAGAACTGACTAATGGACCCGTACTGGCTGTCACCCGTCTTCCTATGAGCTCTATATGCCCCCAGTAGACCAGAGCGGCTTCATGTATGAGCCCTCGCGTGGCTCGTCCTCACCTCCACCTGCCCCTTGCTGTAGAAGCGGCTGCGGTTGTGACGGAGTTCTCTCTGCAGCACAATGATGAGGAAAAGTAACCCCAACAGGATGTAGCCCAGGTTACTGAGGATGTTGTTAAAAGCACTAGAAAGAGAAAAAGGATACAAATACGTAAAAAGCACAAAAACCCCACACTTATGTCAGACATTGGGGCGATAGTACCGGTGCGCTAAAAACAAGTGTTTTATGAGGGTCCTGGAAACTTCCAAAATGTTATTAGTTTGGCTGTTTGAGATGTGGAGTCTCAAACTGACCATAGATAATAGACAGCCATCAGGCACATGCTCGTTTGGAAGACCGCCATCTTTCCCAACCTCCAGCTCGGATGAGTTCTGTATGGGGAGAGGAGAGTAACTGGAGTCCCAAGAATAGGGACCTACAGCCCCATCCAAAATAGAGTGGAGGTGCAATAGTACAACACATTTCTTAGCATTTTAGGCAAAACAATGTGTCCTTTTCCATTTAGAAAAAAATTATAAAAAGCATGACAGATGCTAAAGTCTGGGTCCCCTTGGAGATTTCGGTGGTCAGATAACTTTGACCAAGGTTTCAGACCTTAATTAGCCTGTTAGGGTTATGGCTTGTTCATCATCATCGTTAGGAAAGGCCAGGTGATGCAAAATTACCAGCTTCATAAAAACCCAGCCTCCTCTAACCTTGTGCCAAACACCAGCAACCATGGGTTCTTCCAAGCAGCTGCCTAGCACTCTGAAAAAGGTGGAGGCCCACAAAGAAGAGGGCTATAAGAAGATAAAGCGTGTTTAAATTGCTTTTTCCTCAGTTTGAAACTTAAGAAATGGCAGTTACAAAGAACAGTGGAGATCAAGATACGGTCTGGAAGACCAAGCAAAATTTCAGTGAGCTGCTCATAAGATTGCTCGAGAGGCAAATCAGAACCTCCCCTTTACTGCAAAAAGACCTTCAGAAAGATTTAGACTCTGGAGTTGTGGTACATTGTTCTACTGTTCAGAGACACCTGCACAAATATGGTCTTCCTGAAAGGGTCATCAGAAGAAAACCTCTCCTGCATCTTCACCATAATATTCAGCGCAAGTATGCAAAAGAACATCTAAACAAGCCTGATTCATTTTGGAAACAAGTCTTGTGGACTGATGAGGTTAAAATAGAACTTTTTGGCCCCAATGATGAAAGGTATGTGTGGGAGAAAAAAGGGCACTTCAGGAAAAGATCATCTCGCCAACCATTAAGCATGGGGGTGGATCAATCATGCTTTGAGGTTGTGTTGCATCCAATAGCACAGGGAACAATTCCCTCTCAGCTGCCACTAAACTTCTATCTCTCACTTCCTCCTTCGGCCTCACTCAATGGTCTTCTGCAGCCACTCACAAAGATGGTCACACATTGAACCTCATCTTCACCCGCTTCTGCTCATAGTAACATAGTAACATAGTAACATAGTTAGTAAGGCCGAAAAAAGACATTTGTCCATCCAGTTCAGCCTATATTCCATCATAATAAATACCCAGATCTACGTCCTTCTACAGAACCTAATAATTGTATGATACAATATTGTTCTGCTCCAGGAAGACATCCAGGCCTCTCTTGAACCCCTCGACTGAGTTCGCCATCACCACCTCCTCAGGCAAGCAATTCCAGATTCTCACTGCCCTAACAGTAAAGAATCCTCTTCTATGTTGGTGGAAAAACCTTCTCTCCTCCAGACGCAAAGAATGCCCCCTTGTGCCCGTCACCTTCCTTGGTATAAACAGATCCTCAGCGAGATATTTGTATTGTCCCCTTATATACTTATACATGGTTATTAGATCGCCCCTCAGTCGTCTTTTTTCTAGACTAAATAATCCTAATTTCGCTAATCTATCTGGGTATTGTAGTTCTCCCATCCCCTTTATTAATTTTGTTGCCCTCCTTTGTACTCTCTCTAGTTCCATTATATCCTTCCTGAGCACCGGTGCCCAAAACTGGACACAGTACTCCATGTGCGGTCTAACTAGGGATTTGTACAGAGGCAGTATAATGCTCTCATCATGTGTATCCAGACCTCTTTTAATGCACCCCATGATCCTGTTTGCCTTGGCAGCTGCTGCCTGGCACTGGCTGCTCCAGGTAAGTTTATCATTAACTAGGATCCCCAAGTCCTTCTCCCTGTCAGATTTACCCAGTGGTTTCCCGTTCAGTGTGTAATGGTGATATTGATTCCCTCTTCCCATGTGTATAACCTTACATTTATCATTGTTAAACCTCATCTGCCACCTTTCAGCCCAAGTTTCCAACTTATCCAGATCCATCTGTAGCAGAATACTATCTTCTCTTGTATTAACTGCTTTACATAGTTTTGTATCATCTGCAAATATCGATATTTTACTGTGTAAACCTTCTACCAGATCATTAATATGTTGAAGAGAACAGGTCCCAATACTGACCCCTGCGGTACCCCACTGGTCACAGCGACCCAGTTAGAGACTATACCATTTATAACCACCCTCTGCTTTCTATCACTAAGCCAGTTACTAACCCATTTACACACATTTTCCCCCAGACCAAGCATTCTCATTTTGTGTACCAACCTCTTGTGCGGCACGGTATCAAACGCTTTGGAAAAATCGAGATATACCACGTCCAATGACTCACCGTGGTCCAGTCTATAGCTTACCTCTTCATAAAAACTGATTAGATTGGTTTGACAGGAGCGATTTCTCATAAACCCATGCTGATATGGAGTTAAACAGTTATTCTCATTGAGATAATCCAGAATAACATCCCTCAGAAACCCTTCAAATATTTTACCAACAATAGAGGTTAGACTTACTGGCCTATAATTTCCAGGTTCACTTTTAGAGCCCTTTTTGAATATTGGCACCACATTTGCTATGCGCCAGTCCTGCGGAACAGACCCTGTCGCTATAGAGTCACTAAAAATAAGAAATAATGGTTTATCTATTACATTACTTAGTTCTCTTAGTACTCGTGGGTGTATGCCATCCGGACCCGGAGATTTATCTATTTTAATCTTATTTAGCCGGTTTCGCACCTCTTCTTGGGTTAGATTGGTGACCCTTAATATAGGGTTTTCATTGTTTCTTGGGATTTCACCTAGCATTTCATTTTCCACCGTGAATACCGTGGAGAAGAAGGTGTTTAATATGTTAGCTTTTTCCTCGTCATCTACAACCATTCTTTCCTCACTATTTTTTAAGGGGCCTACATTTTCAGTTTTTATTCTTTTACTATTGATATAGTTGAAGAACAGTTTGGGATTAGTTTTACTCTCCTTAGCAATGTGCTTCTCTGTTTCCTTTTTGGCAGCTTTAATTAGTTTTTTAGATAAAGTATTTTTCTCCCTATAGTTTTTTAGAGCTTCAATGGTGCCATCCTGCTTTAGTAGTGCAAATGCTTTCTTTTTACTGTTAATTGCCTGTCTTACTTCTTTGTTTAGCCACATTGGGTTTTTCCTATTTCTAGTCCTTTTATTCCCACAAGGTATAAACCGCTTACACTGCCTATTTAGGATGTTCTTAAACATTTCCCATTTATTATCTGTATTCTCATTTCTGAGGATATTGTCCCAGTCTACCAGATTAAGGGCATCTCTAAGCTGGTCAAACTTTGCCTTCCTAAAGTTCAGTGTTTTTGTGACTCCCTGACAAGTCCCCCTAGTGAAAGACAGGTGAAACTGCACAATATTGTGGTCGCTATTTCCTAAATGCCCAACCACCTGCAGATTTGTTATTCTGTCAGGTCTATTAGATAGTATTAGGTCTAAAAGTGCTGCTCCTCTGGTTGGATTCTGCACCAATTGTGAAAGATAATTTTTCTTGGTTATTAGCAGAAACCTGTTGCCTTTATGGGTTTCACAGGTTTCTGTTTCCCAGTTAATATCCGGGTAGTTAAAGTCCCCCATAACCAGGACCTCATTATGGGTTGCAGCTTCATCTATCTGCTTTAGAAGTAGACTTTCCATGCTTTCTGTTATATTTGGGGGTTTGTAACAGACCCCAATGAGAATTTTGTTACCATTTTTCCCTCCATGAATTTCAACCCATATGGACTCGACATCTTCATTCCCTTCGCTAATATCCTCCCTTAAAGTGGACTTTAGACAAGACTTTACATAGAGACAAACCCCTCCTCCTCTCCGATTTTTACGATCCTTTCTAAACAGACTGTAACCCTGTAAGTTAACTGCCCAGTCATAGCTTTCATCTAACCATGTCTCGGTTATTCCCACTATGTCAAAGTTACCTGTAGATATTTCTGCTTCTAGTTCTTCCATCTTGTTTGTCAGGCTTCTGGCGTTTGCGAGCATGCAGTTTAGAGGATTTTGTTTTGTTCCAATCTCCTCACTGTGGATTGTTTTAGAAATGTTCTTACCTCCCTTCTGAGTATGTTTTCCTGGGTCGTCTTTGTTCGAGTCTAATGTTTTTCTTCCCGTCCCCTCTTCTTCTAGTTTAACGCCCTCCTGATGAGTGTAGCGAGTCTTCTGGCGAATGTGTGTTTCCCAGGTTTGTTGAGGTGTAGTCCGTCTCTGGCGAGGAGTCCATCATACCAGTAATTCACACCGTGGTCCAGGAATCCAAATCCTTGTTGTCTGCACCATCGTCTTAGCCAGTTGTTTGCATCAAGGATCCTGTTCCATCTCCTGGTGCCATGCCCGTCTACTGGAAGGATAGAAGAAAAAACTACCTGTGCATCCAGTTCCTTTACTTTCTTCCCCAACTCTTCAAAGTCCTTGCAGATTGTCGGTAGGTCCTTCCTTGCCGTGTCATTGGTGCCAACATGTATCAGAAGAAATGGGTGGACGTCCTTGGAGCTGAAGAGCTTTGGTATCCTATCGGTCACATCCTTGATCATCGCACCTGGAAGGCAGCATACTTCTCTTGCAGTTATGTCCGGTCTGCAGATGGCTGCTTCGGTGCCTCTCAGTAGTGAGTCTCCCACCACCACCACTCTTCGTTGCTTCTTGGCTGTACTTTTTGCTGTCACTTGTTGCTGTGTGCCCTTTTCTTTTTTGCTTGCTGGTATTGCTTCATTCTTAGGTGTGCCATCTTCATCCTCTACAAAGATTTGATATCGGTTCTTCAGTTGTGTGGTTGGTGATTTCTCCATGGTCTTCTTGCTTCTTTTGGTCACATGCTTCCACTCATCTGCTTTTGGAGGTTCTCTGACACTTTGTGCACCTTCTGTGACCAGTAGAGATGATTCTGTTCTGTCTAGAAAGTCTTCATTCTCTTTGATGAGTTTCAAAGTTGCTATTCTTTCTTCCAGACCCCGCACCTTTTCTTCTAAAAGGGCCACTAGTCTACACTTCTGACAGGTGAAATTGGATTCTTCTTCTGGTCGATCTGTGAACATGTAGCACATGCTGCAGCTCACCATGTAGGTTGTCACATCTGCCATGTTGCTCCTAGATCCTGCTGACTTGCTGTGTGTTTTCCTTCTTGTGTAATCTACTCAGCCAAGCTCTCTTGCAATAATGTCCTACAGGCAAAAATTCGCGCGCCGTACGGCGCGCGGTTTGGTGATGCTTTCGAAGCAGCTGGTCCCGGCTGTACCCAACGATCTTCTAGCTTAGGGAGACTTCGCTTCTCCCAGAAGGCACCTGGAATATGCAAATTAGCCTCCTGAAGCTTGAATCCCTGGTTTGGTGATGCTTTCGAAGCAGCTGGTCCCGGCTGTACCCAACGATCTTCTAGCTTAGGGAGACTTCGCTTCTCCCAGAAGGCACCTGGAATATGCAAATTAGCCTCCTGAAGCTTGAATCCCTGGTTTGGTGATGCTTTCGAAGCAGCTGGTCCCGGCTGTACCCAACGATCTTCTAGCTTAGGGAGACTTCGCTTCTCCCAGAAGGCACCTGGAATATGCAAATTAGCCTCCTGAAGCTTGAATCCCTGGTTTGGTGATGCTTTCGAAGCAGCTGGTCCCGGCTGTACCCAACGATCTTCTAGCTTAGGGAGACTTCGCTTCTCCCAGAAGGCACCTGGAATATGCAAATTAGCCTCCTGAAGCTTGAATCCCTGGTTTGGTGATGCTTTCGAAGCAGCTGGTCCCGGCTGTACCCAACGATCTTCTAGCTTAGGGAGACTTCGCTTCTCCCAGAAGGCACCTGGAATATGCAAATTAGCCTCCTGAAGCTTGAATCCCTGGTTGAATCCCTGCTCCCTATCTAACCTCTCTAACTCACCTCTTCCTGACCACAATCTACTCACATTCCCTTCCCTCTCTACTCATTGTCTACAATCCCCACCCCACAAACTTGCACACCCTCGCAGAAATCTTAAACACCTTGACCTACATTCACTCTCTGAATCCCTCCTCCCTCTCACAGACATAAGTTCCCTACACAATGCGGATGATGCTGACGCTCTATACAACACCACAATAGCTGCAGCTTTGGAATCTCTTGCTCCTCTCACACATACCAAAGCTCGCAAAATCAACAGACAGCCCTGGCACACCAGCCTGACCAAAGAACTGAGGCGAGCTTCCAGGGCTGCTGAGCGCAGATGGAAAAGATCCCACTCCAACAAGCACTTCATCGCATTCAAACAGTCCCTCACTACTTTCAAGACCACATTCGGCACAGCTAAACAAACCTACTTCTCATCTCTCATATCCTCCCTGTCTCACAACCCTATACAGTTATTCAACACCTTCAACTCTCTCCTCCGTCCCCGAGCACCTCCTCCCTCCCCACTGATCTCAGCTGAAGACTTGAGGGCATCACAGACAGTTTTAGTCGACAACCCCCAGAGCCCTTCCTCCCAACTACCCAGCCCTCCAACTCCAAAACCAACTTCTCCACTATTACAGAAGATCGACTCTCCACTCTACTCTCAAGATCGCATCTCACCACCTGCGCACTTGACCCGATCCCTTCCCACTTCATCCCAAACCTCGCCACAGTCTTCATCCCAACTCTAACCCATCTCTTCAACCTATCACTAACAACTGGTGTTTTCCCCTCAAGCTTTAAACATGCCTCAATCACACCTATCCTCAAAAAGCCCTCTCTTGACCCATCCTCTGTATCTAGCTATCGCCCTATATCACTTCTCCCCTATGTCTCAAAACTACTGGAACACGTCCATCTTGAACTGTCCTCCCATCTATCTTCCTGTTCCCTTTTCGACCGCTTACAATCAGGCTTCCGGTCACACCACTCCACTGAAACTGCCCTAACTAAGGTCATCAATGAACTATTGACAGCCAAGAGCAAGCGACACTACTCTATCCTCCTCCTCCTGGACCTGTCCTCTGCCTTTGACACAGTGGACCATTCCCTATTACTACAGACCCTCTCATCCCTTGGCATCACAGACTTGGCCCTATCCTGGATCTCATCATACCTAACTGACCGGACATTCACAGTCCCCTGATCGGAACATCATTGAAAATCTGTGACTAGGCCTCAAAACAGAAGATGCAAGATGACCCAGGAATCTAACAGACCTGCAAGAATTTCCCATGCAAGAACGGATGAAAATCCCTCAAATAAGAATTGAAACACTCTTGTCTGCCTACAAAAAGGTTTTACAAGCTGTGATACTTTCAAATGAGGGCGCTACTACGTACTAAATGCAGGATGCCAAAACTTATGCATCGGCTCATTTTCCATTTTTTTTAATTTTTAAAATGTAAAAGTTGAAAATTTTCTTTTCCTTAAAATGCAAAGAAAAGGTGTCTTCTTTAACTTTAGCCCTTTTAGACATCATTTCATCTTCAACTTGGTTAACTGTTCACAATATCAGTCATTTTCACCAGGGGTGCACAAACATTTACATGCCACTGTGTATGTATCTTTTTACTTTATGTAAAGCTGCATAAAAAAAAAAAAAAAAAAAGTGCAGATATACAATATTCTCCTAGATCTCCAGGAGATGCTCCATGACGTACCTCAGCGATCCGAGGGGATGGGCGCACAGGAAGTTATAGTAGCAAATATCCTGGTTCCCCGTTACATTCACCACCTAGAGACAGGGGAACCGATGTTATATGCAGATGTGAGTGCACATATAATGCTCAGTCACCCCTATTCTCTCACCGTCTGGTAGGTTATAACGAGCTGCACGACGGGCAAAGCGTAGAACACGGCGATCGTGGAGATGTTCCTGTAGAGGAGACACGAGCAATCAGGCACGACCATACATAAAAGTGTCGGGATATGAAGGGCTAAACCAAGGGCATCGGTCGGAGGAAATGTGAAATATACTTTCTGTACAAGCTCTCAGTTAACGGTCAATGACTAGAAAGCCGATAGCAGCAGCGGTGGCAGGAAGGGGTTAAAGAGATCTGTTTGGGGATAAGTGCACATGAAGTGACGGGGTCAGACGTGCCGCACTCGCGTCTCCTCACCAGAAATAGATCTGGTACTTTTTTCTCATCACACGTTTGTCCTTTCTCGCCAGATCAGCAACGCACAGATATTTCTGAAAAAAAAACAAACCAGGACAATTATGAGCAGAAACATCTTCTCTCAGCTGCAGAAAAACACAACCGGCTACAATCATACACCCACACAGACCCGGCTCCATCACTGAACTCTGTTCTTTTATTTCCATCCCATGGACCCCAAGAGTACAACATCCGGCAACGTCACAGCTCCCATCGCTCCCCCAGGTGTACAACGTGTCCGGCCCAGCTCCCCCAGGTGTACAACGTGTCCGGCCCAGCTCCCCCAGGTGTACAACGTGTCCGGCCCAGCTCCCCCAGGTGTACAACGTGTCCGGCCCAGCTCCCCCAGGTGTACAACGTGTCCGGCCCAGCTCCCCCAGGTGTACAACGTGTCCGGCCCAGCTCCCCCAGGTGTACAACGTGTCCGGCCCAGCTCCCCCAGGTGTACAACGTGTCCGGCCCAGCTCCCCCAGGTGTACAACGTGTCCGGCCCAGCTCCCCCAGGTGTACAACGTGTCCGGCCCAGCTCCCCCAGGTGTACAACGTGTCCGGCCCAGCTCCCCCAGGTGTACAACGTGTCCAGCCCAGCTCCCCCAGGTGTACAACGTGTCCAGCCAAGTCGCCAGCTTCCCCAGGTGTACAACGTGTCCAGCCAAGTCGCCAGCTTCCCCAGGTGTACAACGTGTCCAGCCAAGTCGCCAGCTTCCCCAGGTGTACAACATTCGGCCAGTCACCCCATCAGGTGTACAATGCCAGACCCTGTCGTCCCCTCGCCCAGGTGTCCAACATCTAGCCCAGTTGCCAATTAGAAATGGCCACTAAGGCTTTCCATACACATTAAAAAGTTTTTAGCCAAACTAAAATTTGACTGGCAGGTATTGCTCTTGAACCCACCAGATAAGCACACTCAGCTCGGCTGAGCATACATGTGATTTTTGTGAAAGGAAAAAATAAGCTGAACAACTGGGGTAGGTGAAATTAGAGATAAAGGGTTTTCCAGAACAAGGAACATCAGGAGCATTCAGAGGAGACTCCTTGGAGATGGTCCAATTCCTCTGTGCGCACTGCATGATCCTGGGAAAGAATCCGGCGCATGCGCAGAGTGCACGTGTCATAGGACAGGCAGGGTGACGTCAGTGCCACACATCATGGGTAATGCCCAAATCAGAAGTGAATGAGGTGATCAAATGGGCAGTGATGTGGAAAATAATAGATTTTACATCCGTCTCTCCTATTTGGGGTGGTATGCCGGATTGGCAAAAATTTTTATAAAGTGGTTTAAGGCCCCATGACCATATAAGAACCCCTCTCCCACGTCACAATCTGCTTTACCTTCGTCCTAATGACGTTCTTATCGGACTCTATGTCGGTCAGAGTGTCATAGTCGTCTTCTTCTACGGAGCTCAGAGACTCCAAGCGAGGACGAGGCACCAGATTCTCAAGAGACTTATCTGCAGGGAAGAAAATGGAGATGTTACAGCTGAAAAAAGTAAGGAAACAACTGGAATGAAGTCTCATGTGCCTGTCCCAACCACCGCAGAACTACTGTAGGGAATAGGAGATGGACGGACGGAGGCTGTAGGGTTAACAAAACCCTATAGAGGCACAGCCTCACAAATGCCCTGAGCGGAGGCAAATGGCGAGATGTGAACAGCATTCCTTGAGGGCTGCAAACAGATCATGTTTTCAGGATTTCCTTGTACTGCACAGGTGATAATTTAATCACCAACTCATTATTTGTGTAGGTGATTAAATTATCACCTGTGCAGTACAAGGAAATCCTGAAAACATGACCTGTTTGCAGCCCTCGAGGAATGCAGTTTGACACCCCTGGTGAACAGTGTCCTACAATCTATCCAACAGTGACGGCTTCTCAGGGTACTTTCATCTACATGATATGGCGCCACTCTGCCACCACACTGTGCCACCTGGGACCCCCCCCATCACCTGATGCCTCTCCACTCCATACCCCCACCACAGTGTGCCGCCTGGGACCCCCATCACCTGGTGCCTCTCCACTCTATACTCCCACCACACCATGGACGCCTGGCACTTACCCCCCACCACTCAGTGATCACCTGACAGTAATTGTAATGGTGTAGAATACAGAACATCATATGGACGCCGCTGTCAGTACACAACATAAAATTATAATGCAGATCACCTAATTAGCATAAATTACAAATTGAAGAGAAAGTCACCGGCAAAGTGACACTATAGACACAAGACTCAACATTGCCAACAGCTACAGTCATCATCTATGGATGATGGGAGGCCAGAGAGGGAGACCAGGCACGAAAAGAGGAAGGCACGAAAAGGGGAGGGCCTAAAAAAGGGAAGGCACAAGATGGGGAGGGCAAAAAAAGGGAAGGCACAAGATGGGGAGGGCAAAAAAAGGGAAGGCACAAAATGGGGAGGGCCTAAAAAGGGAAGGGAAGAAAAGGGGATGGCCGAAAAAAGGGAAGGCACAAAAAGAGGGCAAAAAAAAAAGGGACGGCATGAAAAGGGGGAGGGCAAAAAAAGGGAAGGCACGAAAAAAGGAGGGCCGAAAAAGGGAAGGCACAAAAAGAGGAGGGCTGAAAAAGGGAAGGCAAAGGCAGGAAGCGGATGAAAAGGGAAGGCTGAAGGGAGGAAAATGTCCTTTATATTTTACTAATAACCCTACTTTGGATTAATGTGATTGTGCTCATAAGTGCAGGATTGAACAATCTCTAATGGGAAGCAGAGGCAGTCACTTCTCAGCCACAATAATGATTCAATTTCTTCATTTTCTCCATCATCTAGTATAATATGAAATGTTCACTTACAGGGGATCTGTCCCCCTCATGACAGGTCCCATTTATAAATACCCGCATTTGCTATGAAACACCAAATTCTGTTGAATCTGTTAGAACTTTGTTGTTCCTCTATTATCCCTCCTGGAAATGTAGGAATACATGGTCACCTGAGTGCCGCTAGGGGCATATTCTTGTACATTATCACTCGGTCCAATTAGAGGGGTCAGTCCCTACACTGACAAGAGGAATGGTGAAGTCCAGTTGTTAATTTATTAGTACATTTCAAGGAGAAGTAAGAAAGGAACGACAAAAGTAGAATTGCAAGAAAAGATTCTCCAAAACTGGTTTATCATGGGGAATGTATGTATTTACTAAAACAGACATATCTGGAGTAATGAGGGTTCCCCTTTAAGCTCTTGAGGCTTCCAATAACAGGTAGTTTGGAAAAATAATAATAAAGGCTTCACACTCGGCAGCGCTGCGGCTCGGACTGCCTCTGATTGCTTTAGAGATGGAGATAATACAAGGGTCTTAGGTTTGGAAGCTTTCTGTAATACCACATATTGAGCTCAGAGGCCGCTGGGTAACACTCAGGGAGCGGCGCTTGAACTGCTCCTGGCCTTAGAAATGAGGTGTTAGATTCTTGATACAAAATCTTACCATAATAATGTTAATAAGAAAAAAAAAAATTGAAAATCTGGACGATCCACTTAGGCCCAGAGAACAATATTCCCAGTATAAATGGGATTTGTATCTGGATCACAGAACAGGAAAACCTGACAAAAAGCCACGACATGGACCACATAGGGGCCAGATACCGAGGACTGTTACACAAAAAAAAAAAAAAAAAAAAAAGGACCTGAAGTTCACACGGACAGATTTCCTGATTGATGATACATCACGCTGATCATCGATCATTTAAAGACCTATGGAAACTATATGGGGGAAGAGCGATCATTGAGATGATACAGACCTCAAAGTTTGAGCAGCCAATCATCGATTTTCTTTTTAGGCAGGTTAAAAGATGTGATCAGCTGATAACGAGCATTTACTCATTCATCGGCTGATCATGGCGGTGTTTGCAGTGGCCAATGAGCATTCGGCTGAAATTCGTCCAATGCAAAACGGCCTCTCACTTTTGCATTTGGAGGATGTTGCACCCACAATTGCCTTTCAGAACGCGTGCAGAACCAGCAGCTATCGGACACGAGCACCATTCCGGGAGAGCTGCACTATACCTGATGGCCATGCACACGACCTGGGAAGCGCCGTAATACCCAATGGAAGTGGCAAGTTTGTCATTTGGCACTGCCCATCCTGATATCCAGATGTGTTAGTTGGGATTGTAGAGCTTTAAAAAGGTAATGTTTTGCCTTGTGGAGAACATGATGCAAGTGTAAGGAGACTTGTAGGCCATGCAATGCTCCTCTGAGAAATTATATCTACAAGTTGGTCAATATTAACTTTTAATATTGCTTCATCCAAAAGTTGGCACAAGAGTTCAAGTTCTCTTCCTTTCTGAGGAGGCAAGTTTCACATGGGACTGTGAACCTACTCCATTGTTGTAATGTAAGTGTCACATTGATCACTATTGTCCCTTGTCCATGGTCTATGACGCGCTCCTCAAACGTTACCTGTGTAACTGTACGTGGCCTCTGCTGAAGACATCAGACTCTCCGTTCCATCCGGACTCGCAACCGAACTGTTCTCTGCTGCACAAAAAAAAGAAAAGAAAGAAGAAGAAAAGAGCAGTGAGCAAAAGTCAGTGACAAGATACACGGAAAAACTATGGGGGAAACTACCAAGAAGTGTTTTGTGAGCCAGTCCAAAGTATGTCAGAGTAAAAGTAGACCAAACTTATTTAAGAGGGAATTTTTCTTGAACGCGTGGCTGTGTGCGCCACAAAAGGAAAAAAAATTGCAAGTTTCAATGCAACTACAGCAAGGTTGTTACTCTACACCAGTCTTGCTGGAGTACACTATGCCAAACTTATTAATCCTGTAGGATGTAAGAGCGCAAGGGCCGGGTCCTCGCCCCTCTGTACCAGTCTGCCATTGTTAGTTTACTGTAAGTGATATCTGTAATTTGTATGTAACCCTGGGTCTAATGTACAGCACCATGGAATCAATGGTGCTATAGAAATAAATAATAACACTTAATGGTCACATGCCACTTAATTTTTTGCATCGCCATGGAAGTGTGCTCCACGAAGTAGCATTCCTGGCATAAAAAGTCCTGTAATTTTGTTGACAAATTTGATGGGACGGCCATTCAACAAAGTTGATTCAAACTGGTGCGATAATGCCAAAAGTTTCAAAATGTTTGCGCATTTCTGCGTTGTGCAACGATTTTGCAACTTTTCAATGCTAAAAAAAAAAAAGCTTTGATGAATCGGCCCTGTAATGTGCATGCTAAGCTTTGTGACTTTTTTTTTTAAACTGAAAAATTGCTGCATTTATGGTTTCATAAATACCCCCTATTAAAGGGAACCTGTCACCCCGTTTTTTCAGTAGGAGATAAAAATACCGTTAAATAGGGCCTGAGCTGTGCTTTAAAATAGGGTATTTTTTGTCCCCCGATTCCCTACCTATGCTGCCAAAATACCTTACAAAAGTGGCCTTTTTCGCCTGTCAATCTGGCTGGTCTGGTCAGATGGGCGTGGTCACAGCGCTGTTTCTCCCCCACATCTTGCTTATGTTCCCGTTGGTGGCGTAGTGCTTCTCGCATGCGCAAGTGCCGAATGCACTGCGCAGCTGTAGAAAAAGAGCGCGCTCGCCGCTATTCAGCGGTTTCTCGGTGGGCGCGGCCATCTTCTTGAGGCCGCGTGTGCGCAGATGGAGTCTCCTGCTTCCCGGGGCTTCAGGAAAATGGCCGCTGGATGCCGCGCGTGCGCAGATGGAGATCGCGGCGGCCATTTTCCTGAAGCCGAGTTCGAATCTCGGCCTCAGGAAGATGGCCGTGCCCACCGAGAAACCGCTGAATAGCGGCGAGTGCGCTCTTTTTCTACAGCTGCGCAGTGCATTCAGCACTTGCGCATGCGAGAAGCACTACGCCACCAACAGGAACATAAGCAAGATGTGGGGGAGAAACAGCGCTGTGACCACACCCATCTGACCAGACCAGCCTGATTGACAGGCGAAAAAGGCCACTTTTGTAAGGTATTTCGGCAGCATAGGTGGGGAATCAGGGGACAAAAAAATACCCTATTGTAAAGCACAGCTCAGGCCCTATTTAACGGTATTTTTATCTCCTACTGAAAAAACGGGGTGACAGATTCCCTTTAAAAATACTACATTGTGGGAACAGATCAAGCGCAAAACCAAAACAGGCGAGGTAGTGATCGAAAATTGAAATCATTGAGCAAAGAGGATGGTGGCGGTGCTGAATGGATGCTAGGGCAAGTTAGGTTAGGCTATGGGTTGAACTAGATGGACTTAAAGTCTTCCTTCAACCTTAATAACTATGTAACTATGATTGGTAGGGATAAAAGGGAACAGGCGAAAACTTACAGATCAGGTGGAGTCCGACTGGTGAACTTTTATCCAGGTTACAAAATGGAGCAGCAGATCGGACTCCTGATCGCCAGTCTATTCATTCTCTATGGGGCAGCTGAGCCTGGCTAATTCTGGCAGCCCCATAGAGAAGGGCTAGAGCAGCGGTCAAGTGTCCGATCTGCTGCTCCAATTTTGTAACTGGAATAATAGTTCCCCGATCTGCCAAATAGGTGGGAGATCCAGATGAGGAACACCCACCCATCAGCAAGTTGTCACCTATAAAATAAGCCTTCTGGAAAGTTGCCAAGCAGGTAAAAATGTACTGGGTAAAAGTGCTCAAATCCTAGCAAGTGTACGGATCCTCTGCAATATTCCACATTTAATGCAATGTGCTTATTGCTGTCTGTTTAGGGCCAATACCTTGTATATAGCAGAGGAGTTACATGCATCGTTTTCATGGAGCATGGGTAGACCTCTCCCTGCCTACCTAGCCCATCTCCACCCTCTCCAGCTCAGTCCAGCACTCCCTAGCCCAGCCCTCAGCCTCCATAGTCCAACCCAGCCCCCACCCTACCCTTAGGCCAGCCCCACCTCACCGCCGCCCTCCCTAGCCCAGCCCCACTTCACCCTCTCCAGCCCCGCACTCCCTAGCCCAGCCCAGCCCCGCACTCCCTAGCCCAGCCCAGCCCTACCACTCCCTAGCCCAGCCCCACTTCACCCTCTCCAGCCCCGCACTCCCTAGCCCAGCCCAGCCCCGCACTCCCTAGCCCAGCCCAGCCCCGCACTCCCTAGCCCAGCCCAGCCCTACCACTCCCTAGCCCAGCCCCAGCGCATATCAAGTTTGCTTTCCCAGACCATTTGAATTCAGACAGGAAAATTATGAATCACAAGCAAGTTTTGGTATTCAAGTGATATTACCATATAATTACCCTGAACACCACAAATAAAATTGCTGCATCACATGAAGTCTCACCCCCACCCTTCAGCAGTGAGGTCTTCTTACCTATGGAGCCATAACTACAACCATCGTATCTCTGATCTATGGACGACTTCCCTGAAAGAGGAGACAAATCCGTGAAAGCAGAACGGGAAAGTACAAAATTTACACACAGGGAAGGACGAGCAGAAAGATGGCATCCAGTATACAAAACACTGCCGCCTATGTTCACATGGAGGATAGGGGGCAAAGAACGAACCACAGCAGGATTTTTGGATTTTTATCCACCTAAGAAATGCTGCACAATTATCAGAAATGTTCCAGGATACAAGACATGGTAACATTTAGTTGGCGTGCGTTCACACCTACAAGTTTGATGTTGCAGATCGCCAATTTCACTGGGGATCTGCGGCGCCTCCATCCGCATGTGTTAAATTCAGATTTTGATGTAGATTTGCTACATTTTTTTTTTTCAGCGGGTGAAGAAAATTGGATAAAAATCTCATCGATTTTGGATTCTCCATCTGCAAAACCAGAATTATAAAAAAAAAAAAAAAAAAAAACCTGAACAAATCCTAAAGCCAAATGGAAAGCTGATCCGGTCATAACAACCAGCCACATTTAAAGGGGTTGTCCAGGACTATGCTCAATCAATGGGGATCTACCACCTGCCATCCTCGCCTATTATTGACAGCTCCAGAATATCGTCATCCTGAAAACCCCTATCATATATTTTATTTCACATCTTCTTGTAATTTATGTAGCATTTTTAAGATCATAGATAAAAATCCAGCTGCAGAAAACAACTTTGGAAACTTTTGGAAGTTTACAGAAAGCGATTCCTCCAGATACAAAGGCCGTCCCCGTCACCAGCAGTGACAAGCGTGGACTGGGGTTAGTAAATGATAAATCTACAGGGATCGATAGACAAGTTTGGAGGCGTCATATATTAGTCACACTGGTACTTTGGCATCGACTGGCATGGGAGTGAGCCGGAAAATGGACGCTGCATGCAGGTTTCCCCACTGACTGCCGCGGACCCCCAAATCTCTTACCGAGCAGAGAGGCTGGAAATGGCAAGCAGTAAAAGCAAAAAATAAAATAGTTATTAACATACAGAAGGAGATCCAATACTGAGGGTCGGCAATCCGGCTGTAATAAGACTACAACTCCCAGCATGTCCCAACAATCACACGCCGGGGGATGTAGTTGCAGGACACTTGTTGTGCCGCAGGTTGCTGACCGCAGACTGAATTGCAACGAGCGCTCCTGCCCATTTCAAGAAATATTTTAATTCCACATTTGACGTTTTCCGGTTATTCCTAACGGAAACGTAGGAAGAGATTTACACCTGGTTGTTCCCATTTCTCTCGCCCCTTATGTCACCACTGAATAAACAGCGCCAGAGAGAAGATAAATGGTAACATCCAGTTTACTCCTACATTACCAGGAGGTATAACTGAGGGATAGCAAAATGCTAAAAGAAGAGAGTAATCAAAAGGAGAGGGCAAATACAACATGTCCGCAGCAGAGATCCATGGCGGATTATTACCTGTCTCATCGTTCAAGGCTCCTGCGGAGTGAAGCAGGCCGGCTTTCTTATTCTTTCTGCTTGATGAAGACGACACATATTAGGAGAAAGTATCTTATAGGGACTTGTGCAATTTACTCATATATGGGGTCAATGCCGAAAATCCTCTGCAGCATGGGATCGGGAACCCAGCTGCTTTCGGCATTTCCTCCAATGTACCCTGCTCCTCCCAGACTGATGGCAGCCCCCCCCACACCACGCTCAGAATAGACGGGGGCATATATACGGATACAGATATATACATCATCACCATTGTTCCTTTCTTACCTCCACTGCTCCCAGCAGTATACAAGGAGTGCAAAGAGGTAGAAGGACAGGAACACCCCCAGACAGAACAGCATGCCCCCGACATATGTGGTCTCTGAGGGGAAAAAAAAAACCAAAAACGCATGGGTAACAGGTTGGCATCTCCCACTTATCACAGGTTGTACACAGAACGTAGTTACAGTAAGAATGAAAGATTAGTGATCCCTTTAATAGGGGTCCTCCGGGACTAAAGAAGGTAAGAGGGCCCATTGGATTCGGCACTATGGGACTTAAAGGAAAGGTGAAACCTTACCGAACAATTGTCAAAATGAGTCCTTTTTAAGACCAGTTATAAAAATGGCGCAGGTCAGAGGACACCTGGGTGCCGTTCCATTCATTCTCTATGGCGCTGACAGAAAAAGCGGAGCACAGTGCTCTGCACCCATACAGCATGAATAGAGGGGCAGATAATGGGGGCAGTATATACACCCCTGGTGTAACTGATCATGAACTCAGTGTACATACTGCTGGTGGCGGGGCTGACCAAGACGTCCAGGGTCTTCTGACGGTCTCCGTGCTCCACGGGGGTATCTGAAAAATAATCTAAGCATTAGTGAAAAAAGAAAAACAACCAAGACAAGGGCTGAGAGTGAGCGCGCAAGGTTTACCTGGGTCTAATGGGTAATAGGGCAGACCCCCACCACAAGCCTCATCCTCCGTCTTCACAACAACCACGACATAGAAGCCGCCTTTGTTGAAATCTTTTCTCTAGAATATATGAATGCAAGTAGTGTCAGATTAACAAAAAAAAAAAAAAAAATTTAGGCGACCTGTCACTATATGGTGGATATCAGCAAAGTCCACTTGACTATAAATCTGTTTGAAGCCCACCTTATATGTGATCCCTTACAAATAATGAGAATCAGGACCGATCCTGCACATATTAGACCGGGGTGTGCACCAAAAGTAGCTTCCTGGACAAGGCTTCTCTATAGAGGTGTGAAAGGACCGGGAAGGAGACGTACCTGGACGGTGATGGCCGCCTGCTTGGTCATTGTCTGATACATGCCGATAAAAGCCACGTTATTGTCAAGGTCATAGACTGGACACTGAAAGAAAAGAAAGGAGAAGGTCACATCCTTGGCGATAAGAAAGACACTTATTGACCAACTCTGCAAACAATATTATCAAAATCTAAGACTGCAGAGCTTTTCTAACCCTGGATGAAGGTTGCTGCTGAGGATGCACAATCCCAAAAAAAAAGAAAAAAAGAAAAAAAAAACAAAAAAAACAAAAAACAAGGGCAGCCTCTCCCTCAACAGAACTTAATCCACACCAGACGGTGGACAGATCCCTCCAAAAATCAGCAGATCTGGAAAAATATATATTGGGACCATTGGTCTAAAGGTAATGAGGGCGTCCCCAATGATATATCATGTAGGGTAGATATGATATTTTGATCACCTTTTATTGCAATGTTGCAGCAGCCAATAAATACTTAGTTCTGGTGTTTGTGTTTTTTTTTTCTCGTTATGCTATTTACTGATCAGATTCATCGATACCAAATGTGTATTTTTTTTAATGGTTTTATTTTCAATGGGGTTGATATGAACTTTTTTTTCTTTATTTTTAAAAACTATTTTTTCACAATTTTTATTGACTTCAGTAGTCCCCTTAGGGGGTCTCGAAGCCGTGAACGTCCGATCGCCTGTGCTAAACACACAGTAGCAGAGATTCAGCACCTCTGTAAAGCAAAAACTATGATCTCCTATGAACGTCAGCCACAAGCCGGCATTCACAGGAAATTTAATATGAGAGGCATAGGGTGGGGTTTCTGCATATGTTGTAAAGGGGTTTTAAAAAAATAAATAACCTTTAACAAAA
Source organism: Ranitomeya imitator (assembly GCF_032444005.1). Lineage (NCBI taxonomy): Eukaryota > Metazoa > Chordata > Amphibia > Anura > Dendrobatidae > Ranitomeya > Ranitomeya imitator. The sequence goes on from NC_091291.1 coordinate 131,069,774, forward strand.
TAAATATGCATGTTTGAGGACCTTCCGAATATCTGAGCGATATATTTCCAGGGTACGTACCTGAATATCTTGTATTGAGATGACCGAGCAAGGAAATGCAGACGGGGACGTGACTTTCACAATCACAGAGTCGACCTCCAGTGGGAAAACATACTTAAAGTACTGCAAAAAGACAACACAGAATAGAAGAAGCGTCAAACCCCTTCAAAAATGCAATTGCACCGATTACCGAGGGGTGCAGCTCCCACCAAACCGCTAATGTACTGGCACCGGATATCTGACATTGCCAATCAGACATTTCTAATTAATAAAAAGATCAATGAACACGAAGGATGGTGTAAAGCAGGGTACACTAAAAGGGTTGTTCACTTCCCCAAAAACATTATTATTCCCGAAAGAAGTGACATCGTAATGATTGCAGTGCCCAAAACACAAGTTAAAGTGTATCTGTCGCTAGATTTCACAATAGAAACTGCATACATTATTTAACAGATATTTTAGACCTGAGGAGGCTAATGTACTTATAGTGGAAGCCACGTCAGGTTTGCTGTAGAAACCCGATATTAAAAGAAGTCCAGCTAGAAAAGTTAAAAAGTTAATGTGTAATCAGACTCCATCCACCCAGACTGATTGCTGCAGATTGTACTGAGCTGTGAGAGATCTCAGCAGCAGCACGGAGGAGGGACAATGAGGAGCTGACAAATTAGATGGGAGGATGTTCAGTGGCAGAGAGGAAGGACATTGAGGAGCTGTCCATAAAGCCGGGTGGTCAGAGATTGAGCCATCAATCAGGCTCAGCAGGGAGGAGGGACACTGAGGAGCTGTTAATTAGGCTGGGTAGGTGGAGATTGTGGTTAAAGTTTTAAGAAGAATTATACATCCATTCCAACATGGATTATCAAAGTAAGTACACCAATCACACACGTGAAATTCATCCCCCATTAATTTATACCTGAGGCTGAGCAGGAGTTGCATTAAAACTGAACCGTTCTTCAGTCCTACAAGTATAAAAAACAGAATCTGATGAAGTGCGCCCCATCAGACACAACCTAAAAAGTCAGGAGGGACGCGGAGCCTCACCGCAACACGAAGCTGTCGACGTGTGTAACGCGCAGGAAGTATGTCGCGTTCTTCTCAGACAACGTAGAGACGTCCACGAAGAAGTACTCGGTCTTAGACTCTGCCCGGGTGGGCGGCTGGCACAGCGTGCGTCCGACATCCTGATATTGGTAGTTACGCTGGTACCTGCGTAAAGAGAAATTGGGAGCACAAGTAAGGCCAAAAGTGGACAAACAGGGGGCCGTGGTATATGGTGCAGCTCTAAGAGCAATGGTGGCCACTTACAGTCCCCTGAGGGTCAGCGGCACTTGGAAAGACACTACCGCCTCCTTCTGCCGGACAACGAAGAGCAGCGGTGGTCCTTTCTGGTCAGACAGCACCTTGACGGACACTCGGACTCCTTCAGTCTAAAGGCAAAAAAAATGCAGAAAACGTGCAGTCATACTACTAAATAAATCATTGCGCCCGACTGTATCCTTCAGTTGTCACCAGGATTTCCACTCTACTTTGAGCTGCCATGATGTCTCCCATACACGGCGCACACAGACAGAAGGGATTCCTGCTCTCCTGTCTGTTCAAAAAAGAAGCCGCAACACAGAGGACATTTTACAACAGCACTGAGCAGTGTAGCTGTGAATCCGGATATGGAGTGAGAAAACACTTACATAATGAGAGTGCTACTGCTTTCTAGTATCAGTCGCTCTACTCATCTATCCATACTGAAGCTGTAATCTGATCCCTCAGTGATTTGGCAGTGCATCATACTTTGACAGATGGATTTGGGGAGGAGAAAAGGCTCATAAGTGAATAAAGTATACTTCTCTGATAATATAAGGAACTTTTACAATAAAACAACAGTACAAGATCAGATAGATTTCCATCTTTAGCAGAGATGCTGTGAGTGAACCAGGAAGCTTAGGTTGAACACAACATAACATTGCCTATAAGAAAATGTGATTACCACCAGGAAGCATTGCTGAAATGCTTCTCTATTATGTAGAGAAATCGTCCGTCGTCACAGCAATATAATGTCTGCTTCCTTCACATTTAACAAAATTTACTTGCAAGTGTAAATAAAGATTTTCTGCAGCAGCTGCCAAGTCAAAATCAATAAAAGGTTAAGATGCACAAAACTCCATGGAAGACAGAACTCGTACTTCCTGGAGAGAGAACAATACGGCCAGTGTCGCTGGAAATTCCCATGTGAGCCACAGGTCGTCCTGGATCCAGACACGGCGTTCGGGGAAGGCAGATGGGCAACTGTCCAGGGCCCCTAATCCTTTGGGGGTTTACACTGATGACCGCATTAAAAACAATGAAAAAAATAAAAAAAAAAATACACATTTGGTGTTGCTGCATTCATCAAGGTCCGATCTAACAAAATATAAAGTGCGGTAAATTAATCTGATCGGTAAATGGAGTAATGAGGGGAAAAAAAAAAAAAAATGCAATAAAAGGTGATCAAAACATTGTATCTACTCCAATATGGCATCAGTTAAAACGACAGCTCGATGCGCAAAAAATAAGCCCTCACACAGCTCTGGATCCCAAAAATGAAAGTGCTATGTGTCTTGGAGAATGGCAACAAAATATTTTTTTTTTTCACCACTGAAATAACAATAATAAACTATACATGTTTGGCATCTGCATACTAAAAACAAACAAACAAACAAAAAACGGAGATTTTTGTTTACTCACCGTAAAATCTTTTTCTCCGAGCCAATCATTGGGGGGACACAGGACCATGGGTGTTATGCTGCTTGTCACTAGGAGGAGGACACTAAGTAAAACACAAAGAACTAACTCCTCCTCTGCAGTATACACCCCTTGACTGGCCAGTAACGACCCAGTTCGGTAGTAAAGCAGTAGGAGTATAAAGAAAAACTGTGTCAAAAACTGAGGAACAAACCACAACAACAACCAGCCAATAGGCTAACAGGGTGGGTGCTGTGTCCCCCAATGATTGGCTCGAAGAAAAAGATTTTACAGTGAGTTCACAAAAAGCTCCTTTTCTCCTAAGCCTCATTGGGGGACACAGGACCATGGGACGTCCTAAAGCAGTCCCTGGGTGGGGAGCAATGGCACTGCTAAAACCCCATGTACCACTGGCCTACTGAGGTACCGCTGTCTGCAGAATGCGCCTGCCAAGGGCAGAGTCTGCTAAAGCCTGGGTATGAACGTGATGGTCCAGTCTGCATACCTTCACGAAGCACTTAGTCGCAGCTTTACAAAGCTGTTGTGCTGAAGCCTGGTGCTGAATGGCCCAAGAAGCACCGACCGATCGAGTTGAATGCGCCTTAATCCCTGCTGGGACAGGGATGTTCCTGATGCGGTAGGATTCCTGATTAGTGGAGCGAATCCACTTGGCTGGAGTGGCCTTTGAGGTGGGTAGACCTTTCCTATGTCCCTCCGGAAGCACGAACAGGACATCAGACTTACGGAAGGGAGCCGTGCGAGATATGTACAGCCCAAGAGCTCTAACCACAACCAGAGTATGGAGAGCTTTCTCGATACGATGGGTTGGTGCTGGACTGAATGACGGCAAGACAAATGTCCTCATTTAGATGAAAGGAGGAGACGACTTTAGGTAGGAAAGAGGGAGAGGTTCTCAAAACTACCTTGTCTGGGTGAAAAATCAGAAAAGGGGGTTGGCAAGAGAGGGCCACCAACTCAAACTCTCCTGATTGATGTAATCGCCACGAGAAAGACCACCTTCCATGAAAGGAGGGTGAGAGATGTCCTGCAATGGTTCGAAAGGGACCCCCTGAAGAACACCGAGAACTAAGTTAAGATCCCATGACGCCAAAGGCATTCTATAGGGAGGGACCACCTGGGAGACTCCTTGGATGAATGTCTTAACCGGCAGTCTGGAAGCGATATTTCGTTGGAATAGAACAGACAATGCGGACACTTGTCCCTTGAGCGAGCCTAGGGCAAGGCCTGACTCTAAACCTGACTGGAGAAACTCCAGAATGGAAAAAACCAGAGGAAAACGTCCATGGGCATTGCACCATGAAAAGTAGATGCGCCAGGTGCGATGATAAATGCGCATGGATACGGGTTTCCTAGCGCGAATCATGGTAGAAACCCCTTGAGAGAAACCGGCTTGGGCTAAAATCCAGGATTCAACGGCCACGCCGTCAAAGACAGTGCCCTGGAGTTCTGGTGACAAAATCGGGCCCGAAGAGAGAAGATCCATGTGATCTGGAAGCCGCCAGGGGATGTCGGCGACCATTTGGACGAGTTCCGCGTACCATGCTCGGCGCCGCCAGTCCAGCGCGACGAGGATCACCGGTCTTCCCTCTGCCCTGATCTTCTTGATGACTCTCGGGAGCAAACGAAGAGGCGGAAATATGTATGGCAGCGGGAACCGATGCCACGACAGGACCAGAGCATCTGCCCCGATGGCGCAAGGATCGCGGGATCGAGCAATGAACTGGGGAACCTGGTTGTTGAGCCCATAAGATCCACATCCAGCGTCCCCCAGTGAAGACAAATCTGCTGGAATACTTCCAGATAGAGGGACCACTCACCCGAGGCAAGACCTTGGCGACTGAGGAAGTCCACTTCCCAATTCTCCACACCCGGTATGTGGATCGCCGAGATGAGCGAGTGATTGGTCTTGGCCCAGTGCAGGATGTGGGAGACTTCGAGCATGGCTGCCCTGCTACGGGTTCCCCCTTGCCGGTTGATATACGCCACGGCTTGTGGCATTGTCGGATTGGATTCTGATGGGATGGCCTGCGAGAAGGTGGTAAAAGTTGCGTAAGGCAAGTGTGATCGCTCGAATCTCCAAGATATTGATTTGAAGACGCGACTCTTGTGGACCAACAACCTTGTGCCGTGTGGTGATTGAAAACTGCGCCCCAGCCCAAAAGGCTGGCGTCAGTGGTCACCACCAACCAGCGCACTGGGAGAAAGGACTTCCCTTGGTTCAGGGAGGACTGTAGCGTCCACCACCTGAGGGTCTGCCTGACCTGTGGGGACAGGCGAAAACGACGGTCGAGAGAAAACGGACTCCTGTCCCAGGCTAAGAGCAGCGCCTGTTGCAGGGGACGGAGATGGAACTGCGCAAATGGAACAGATTCCATCACCGCAACCATTTTCCCGAGGATGCGTATCGCGAAGCGAATGGAGTAAGGGACTGGGCAGGAGAGCTTGCGCGCTCCCTGTTGTAAGGACAAGACCTTCTCTGGAGGGAGAATGACTAACCTGTGGGAAGAGTCCAAAATCGTGCCCAGGAAGCAGATTTGCTGAGCCGGCACTGGAGATGATGATCTCTCGAAGTTGATTTTCCAACCCAGGCGAGAAAGAGCATCCACGGTGATACTTACAGACTCCTTGCAGGCAGAATGGGACGGACCCTTGATTAATAGATCGTCCAGATACGGAAGAACTACCACTCTCCGAGCGTGAAGAATGGCCATGACCTTCGTGAAGACTCTGGGGGAGGTGGCGAGTCCGAAGGGCAAGGCCACAAACTGGGAGTGTTCTTCTTGGACTGCGAAGCGCAGGAATTGCTGATGAGAGGGAAAAATTGGCCTGAAGAAGATGTGACGCCCTTGATTTGGGGGAAGAAGACAGGAAGAAGCGCGGGGGGGGGAATGGAAGAAAACTCGATTTTGTATCCGGAAGACACGAGCTCTCTGGCCCACTCGTCGTGAATGACCGAGAGCCAATTTTGACGGAACGAAAGAAGGCGTCTGCCTGGCACGCCGACGAGTCATTGTGTAGAAGGTTTAAGGGATGCAGATGCCTTAGGGCCAGAAGGTCTGGGTTTCCAGGAATGGTTTGGTCTGTATGAGACCTGGGGATTTCTCTTTTTCCGCCGTCCCAAACCAGGGGAAGAGGGGGACCAACTGGAGTTGTTACGAAAGGACCGGAATTGAAACTGCTGTTGATTCCAAAAAGGCCGGGCAGGTTTTTGCTGGGGAAGAAATGAATGCCTCAATAAGGTAGTCAAGTGTCTCCTGACCGATAGAGGAGTCTTGGGTTAAAGATTCCTCCGACTTGTATTCTGAGTCATGTGCGCTGCGACCCTCGGGGGAGCGAGAAGATGAGCTCAGATGCTGAAGCTCGAGTATGGACGGGAGATGAGGGAAGGGTTCTTTTTCTGGCACCCCAAGATTCCCGTAGTACGGTACGCCCCCTGTGGTCGGACGGCCCCGCGCCAGATTCCGTCGCAACAGACGTAGGTGAGTTCTGGCTTAAGGAGGATCCTCGGAAAGAGTCCAATGCCTTGACCAAGGAATCCATTGAATGTGACAAGGATGCGGCCCACTCAGGAGAGTTAGGCTGGACGGGGGTCAGTGGAGACATTGGAGGTGGCGGCAGAAGGCGGCTGCGCACAGGCCGGGTCACAGTTCTGGCACAAAGGGGTATTGTGGCAACGCAGAATTGCAAGTGGCACATGAAGTAAAAAACACAGTGTGCTTTTTATTGCCCCTTTTAGCCTCCTTAGATTGAGAAATAGTGTATGTATATTCTCCAGTAAGCTGCTAATAGCAGGGCTATGGGTGCAGAGAAGAGGTTAAGCTTTTCCCTATGGAGTGGAGCAGCTTACCCACGGTCCTGTGCTGGTGTCCCTGGGGAGGAAGAGAGGAAAGTAGCATTTTCGGCTGTATTTCCCTGCAGCAGTGGAGTCCCAAGATGGCGCCGAGATTTCCAGGGCTCTTCTCATTCAGTGCGAGAAGCGCCTGAGTAGTGGGCAGGGCTCCAGTAGTGGGCGGGATTTTTGAATTGCGGCCTAGTCCGGCTGAAGAAGTCGGGGACTAAATTAGTGGAGCCGGCTGGCGGCACCTTCCCACGCCGGCAGCATGAGGAAGAGTAATACTCACCGAGGAGGGAGCCACCTCCAGCTCAATCAATCCTCCCTATGCCGGGGGATGGAGAGTATCCTGATTTGTGCTTGCCGCAGGGGACTTACGGATGTCCCTGCCGCGGCGGACCTACGGCTACCGTGGGGACTACATGACGCCAACAAGTGAGGGCTTAATTGTGAAGGAGCCCGGGAGATGCACATAAGAGGTATACTCTATGTGCTCGCCATCTTACAGGGGGAGATCGGGACCGTATAGGAACAGTCGCCCTGGAATAGGTTAGGCGTGCCCCAATTGTCGCAGGAGAGGTACGGGGAGGTATACTCGCCGTGCTCGCCTGTTGATGGTTCGAGGGAGAGCGGACCCTGAGAAGGAATCCGTCGCCCCCTTCACTCCGTTAATTAAAAAATAAAAAATTTACAGAAAAAAACAAAAACAAAAATAAAAAACGTTGGGGTCTGAGAACAGACCCAAGTGCCTCCTAAAGACACTAAGCAAGAACTGGGTGGCCAGTCAAGGGGTGTATACTGCAGAGGAGGAGTTAACTCTTTGTGTTTACTTAATACTTAGTGTCCTCCTAGTGGCAGCAGCATAACACCCATGGTCCCGTGTCCCCCAATGAGGCGAAGGAGAAAAAACAATTGTGGAATTACACGCCTTTTGCAATTTCAACGCACTAGGAATCTTTCTCCCGTCTTTCTGTACATTATGTGGTAGAATGAATGGTGTTGTTCAAAAGTACAACTTATCCTGTAAAAAACAAGCCCTCATACGACTATATGGACAGAAAATAAAAGTGTTATGGCTCTTGGAAGAAGGCTGGGTGGAAATTGGGAATGAAGATGTTAAACCCTTGTAATCACCATATAACAGCAGCATGGCGCCCCCTGCAGGCTTCATTCTTCGGATATTCATGATGGGTTTGCTATCAGACTAAAACAAAAATAATCACATCCATAAAATGTCATTATGGTCAGTGGACTTTCTTAATTTCTAAAATGTGTAGTTACCAGACAGAACTTCCAAGGCATTAAGGTTAACATTTCTACTAGGGACCACCCGAGCGACCCCACAACATCACAGGACAGGAAGTGTTGTCGTAGGGATTTTAGAACACCAGGATGATGCTTAAGGATTAAAATTTCACTTTTTTGTCTAAAATAAACCTGTATGTGCAGTGGGCTCCGCACACACGGGGGGCAGTGTGCTCCGCGCACACGGGGGGCAGTGTGCTCCGCGCACACGGGGGGCAGTGTGCTCCGCGCACACGGGGGCAGTGTGCTCCGCGCACACGGGGGGCAGTGTGCTCCGCGCATGTAGCATCCACATATATAAATACAGGCAGCACAGATGAGAGTTCATAGGTGTTAACATGTTGGCATTCGTCCAACAAACAAGTAAAATTCTGCTCATCGGGTGATTGGATTGTTTATGGAGGAACAAAAATTATTTGTTCTCAGCAGCTATGAATTTATTAAGTTGGGGTTGCTTGATGGATAATTCCTTTAAAGTGCCCCTGTCAGCGGGATTGTGCACAGTAACTACAGGCAGTGTCAGGTCGGCGCCGTTATACGGATTACAATGACACCTGGTGATGAAATCCGTCTTGTGGTTCTTGTTTAATCTTTATTTCTAGTTTTGAGTTAATGATCTGCTCGTGCTTTGGGGAGGTCTGTGGGTGGCTTCACATAAATATAAATTCAGACATTTCCCAGCAAATCTTTACTAACAGATGTAAATGCTCTTAAGGCAGAAAACATGTCCAGCAGCACGACAGACTGACGGACGGGTTTATTCAGCGCAGAATAAAAGTCATTATCTAATAGTAATCGTGATCCTGAGCTGTAATCCACGGAGCAATCTGCCGTATAACAGCAGAATCCCACAGCAGCTACATTCCCCAAATTCAATCCAAACGGACGATATGTAGGGGGCTCTTCCTCTTCATAAAAATATAAATATATAAAAAACAGATTTTTACTCTTAACTGGACCTGAAAATCCAGGGCCCAGCCTATTAGTGCCCTAACAGGCCATCCATGTGTCTGTGTAGTAAGAGTTATTTTTAATGGTTTCAACACTCCAATTAATTAATTAATACTAATTATTGATAGGATTTCAATCAGTTACATAGATAGATTTAGATATATATATATATTTTCTTACTTTCATGGAGTTCACAGGAGGTCATTGAAGTTTAAATGTCCAACCAGATAACAAACGTCATTTGTTGTTTAATAAATGACCAGTTTTTTGTTATTACCGTAGTAAAAGTATTTGTTATTAGTAAATGACCATGCTATTAGTTGTCAGTAACTGACCAGTTTTAAGGAGGTTTCTTCCTGGCATTCCAATGAATATCAACGTTTTTTTACGGAGATACATTGGGCAGTATAAGATATAAAAAGAGGATTGGAACCTTGGGGAAGAGAGAGACAGACCGCTTGATGACTTCTACCATAATAATGTAATGTATGAATAATGCGCATGTATTTATTTTACTTTATTGTTTAATCTCATCATTTATTAAGTAAATTCAGCTTAGTTTACTCAAATTTCGTGTGAGCATTTTCTTATTCATCACAATCCTTGAATCCGTGTCAAACATATTTTTTGAGCACGCCGGAGACACTTAGCGCCCGAGGATGCTCGGTAACACCCGATCCCAGCACACTCATCACTAGTTATCACCGATCCAGAGTCTGTGGCACTATGTATGTACTATCTGAATGGATCAGGAGTCCGCACGCTCTACTCTTACGCCTTTCATCTCTATAGGACTGACGGAGAGTGCAGCGCCGGCTTCCTCCTTCTGTCCCACAGACAATTACGTGGACTCCTGCTGTATTCTGAAGGGAATAAACATGGCCCTTTTGGTGACCATAGGTCCAAATCTAAACACACCGACTTTCTGCTGTGTCTCTAATATTAGTTTTTGTGGAAATTAAATATTTTCCCCGATTCTCATCTCCTTTTCATCAGATCCATAATTTGTAGATAGTGTCACAAACCTAATCTTAGTTTCCCCTTTCTATCCCTATTGCATCATGACTTTTTTCAAAAAGTGACCATTTTGCAAAAAACAAACAAACAAACAAACAAGGATAGGCTACGTTCACACTAGCGTTCTGCTAGTGTGCGTCGCCTTAGCGTCGGGCGACACAGCGGCGACGCACGCGTCATGCGCCTCTATGTTTAACATGGGGGACACATGCGTTTTTGCTTGTTGCGTTTTCCGACACGTGCGTCTTTTTTGACGCTAGCGTCGGACCAAGAAAACGCAACAAGTTGCATTTTTCTTGCGTCCGATTTTCGTCAAAAAACGACGCACGCGTCGAAAAACGCAGCGTTTTTGCGTGCGTTTGCACGCGTTTTTCGGTGCGTTGTGTGTCGCCGACGCAGCGGCGCACAACGCTAGTGTGAACGTAGCCATAGAGAGACTAATCTATCTGTCCATACAAAAGTACAAGTGGGGGACATCGATCATGATGTGGCACACAGTGACATGTCTGGGGGGGCTTCTTTAAGCAATCAGTGGGATCACGGCAGTACAAGGATACCGGGCCACAACAGCCGCAGTGCACCCCGCTTCTCGATGGTCGCCCTTACCTTGTTCCTCAGCATGGTGTGATTGAAGGCATATATGTTCTGCAGGTCACTGTTGACCGTGTCGTTATAATCCTGATTGAAGTCGGCGTCCTTCTGAACGATGTCTTTGGTGGGAGAGTCCCGCAGCCCCGCCACCGTCCATACCAGGAGCAGGATGCAGACGGCGGGCGGCATTTTCCAGCAGCAGCAGCAGGTGGAGGAGTGCGGAGTCCCGGCCGTCCTGTGCACCTTCCAACATCAGCAGAACTTCACACCACACCTTACGCAATCACAAGACTGCATGTCTGAGTCACCGGCAGACGTCCTGCACAGAATACGGAAAGATCAGAGACCCGGAAACCATACACTGCAGATCACACAAGAGGAGACCCCAAACTATCATCTGATCGCTTACGGCCCCAACATCCACCAGAGGTGGCCCCAACATCCACCAGAGGTGGCCCCAAGTCCCATCTACTGAAGGGAGCAGTAGGGTGATTGCTCGACCACTGCTCCACCTAAACACCTCCGCGTGGTGGTCCTGTCTAGAGGAGAACTGGGAGGGGGGCACAATACCCATCCAAGGTATTGAGGGTCAGTGATCGGGCATTAACCCATTTCTAGTCTGAGCCATTTTACTTTTTTTTTTTCAACCCCTTCTTCCAAATGTGATAACTTCCTATCTCCAAGATCGTATCTCAATATGTAGTAGGAATATTATTAATAAAAATAATAATACATAATATACCTGAAATGATAAATGTAGCATAGTTCTTCTAATTCGCCATGTCCCTTACCCCATGGGCAGGGCAATGCAGCATCTTAAGTATCCTTGGTTACGACCATTCATAATAACAATTAGCTGCTACTGGTCGTAACCGTGGATACATGAATCAGGAGAACTCGCTTACATTTCTAATTGGAGGTATTTGCCAATATTATACCCACTACATATTGAGATGGGATCTTGGAGATGGGAATACCCATTTAAAGTTTCATTTTTCCCATTCTTCATTCAGCAATAAAAATGACAAATGTGGCAACGTGATTTTCCGGATCTGAAGCATTGATACCAAAATTACAATTTTTTTTTTCTACTTATGTTTGTTTGTTTTTTTTTTTTTAAATTTCAGATCTTTGTATATAAAAAAAAAAAAAAAAAAAGTGTTCACTTTTTTATTAAATGTTTATCTTTACTTTTTCGTTCCCCTGGGGAATTTGAATCTGTGATTGTTGGAGAATGGAGTGGTTACATTGCACCTAATACTGCGACCACAACAAGCAAATTGCAAAAAAATCCCCCGGGTTCTGACAGTTTTCTGCAGCTTGCTGGTCGCATTGCTTCACCAGTTATATTGTGCCCCCCCATTCACTTACATTACGATTTATACATATTAGTCCATATAAATCTTATCGGAACACATTCAAAAGATCTGAAACAACAAGATGGCCCTCCAAGAATATTATTCAGGGCACAGAATGTTTAGTTCAAACATAAAAAGTTTATTTATCCATAAGTAGAAACTTCATTTTTTTTAAAAAAAAAACATACATGATACAAAAACTTGTGCAAATACCTGCAGCGCGAAACGGCCGTTGTCCGTCATCCTCCACACCCCTCCCTGCTAAGTCTGTCCATGCGTTAATTAATTAAAAACCCCCAAATATAACAGAAAGCATGGAAAGTCTACTTCTAAAGCAGATAGATGAAGCTGCAACCCATAATGAGGTCCTGGTTATGGGGGACTTTAACTACCCGGATATTAACTGGGAAACAGAAACCTGTGAAACCCATAAAGGCAACAGGTTTCTGCTAATAACCAAGAAAAATTATCTTTCACAATTGGTGCAGAATCCAACCAGAGGAGCAGCACTTTTAGACCTAATACTATCTAATAGACCTGACAGAATAACAAATCTGCAGGTGGTCGGGCATTTAGGAAATAGCGACCACAATATTGTACAGTTTCACCTGTCTTTCACTAGGGGGACTTGTCAGGGAGTCACAAAAACATTGAACTTTAGGAAGGCAAAGTTTGAACAGCTTAGAGATGCCCTTAATCTGGTAGACTGGGACAATATCCTCAGAAATAAGAATACAGATAATAAATGGGAAATGTTTAAGAACATCCTAAATAGGCAGTGTAAGCGGTTTATACCTTGTGGGAATAAAAGGACTAGAAATAGGAAAAACCCAATGTGGCTAAACAAAGAAGTAAGACAGGCAATTAACAGTAAAAAGAAAGCATTTGCACTACTAAAGCAGGATGGCACCATTGAAGCTCTAAAAAACTATAGGGAGAAAAATACTTTATCTAAAAAACTAATTAAAGCTGCCAAAAAGGAAACAGAGAAGCACATTGCTAAGGAGAGTAAAACTAATCCCAAACTGTTCTTCAACTATATCAATAGTAAAAGAATAAAAACTGAAAATGTAGGCCCCTTAAAAAATAGTGAGGAAAGAATGGTTGTAGATGACGAGGAAAAAGCTAACATATTAAACACCTTCTTCTCCACGGTATTCACGGTGGAAAATGAAATGCTAGGTGAAATCCCAAGAAACAATGAAAACCCTATATTAAGGGTCACCAATCTAACCCAAGAAGAGGTGCGAAACCGGCTAAATAAGATTAAAATAGATAAATCTCCGGGTCCGGATGGCATACACCCACGAGTACTAAGAGAACTAAGTAATGTAATAGATAAACCATTATTTCTTATTTTTAGTGACTCTATAGCGACAGGGTCTGTTCCGCAGGACTGGCGCATAGCAAATGTGGTGCCAATATTCAAAAAGGGCTCTAAAAGTGAACCTGGAAATTATAGGCCAGTAAGTCTAACCTCTATTGTTGGTAAAATATTTGAAGGGTTTCTGAGGGATGTTATTCTGGATTATCTCAATGAGAATAACTGTTTAACTCCATATCAGCATGGGTTTATGAGAAATCGCTCCTGTCAAACCAATCTAATCAGTTTTTATGAAGAGGTAAGCTATAGACTGGACCACGGTGAGTCATTGGACGTGGTATATCTCGATTTTTCCAAAGCGTTTGATACCGTGCCGCACAAGAGGTTGGTACACAAAATGAGAATGCTTGGTCTGGGGGAAATTGTGTGTAAATGGGTTAGTAACTGGCTTAGTGATAGAAAGCAGAGGGTGGTTATAAATGGTATAGTCTCTAACTGGGTCGCTGTGACCAGTGGGGTACCGCAGGGGTCAGTATTGGGACCTGTTCTCTTCAACATATTCATTAATGATCTGGTAGAAGGTTTACACAGTAAAATATCGATATTTGCAGATGATACAAAACTATGTAAAGCAGTTAATACAAGAGAAGATAGTATTCTGCTACAGATGGATCTGGATAAGTTGGAAACTTGGGCTGAAAGGTGGCAGATGAGGTTTAACAATGATAAATGTAAGGTTATACACATGGGAAGAGGGAATCAATATCACCATTACACACTGAACGGGAAACCACTGGGTAAATCTGACAGGGAGAAGGACTTGGGGATCCTAGTTAATGATAAACTTACCTGGAGCAGCCAGTGCCAGGCAGCAGCTGCCAAGGCAAACAGGATCATGGGGTGCATTAAAAGAGGTCTGGATACACATGATGAGAGCATTATACTGCCTCTGTACAAATCCCTAGTTAGACCGCACATGGAGTACTGTGTCCAGTTTTGGGCACCGGTGCTCAGGAAGGATATAATGGAACTAGAGAGAGTACAAAGGAGGGCAACAAAATTAATAAAGGGGATGGGAGAACTACAATACCCAGATAGATTAGCGAAATTAGGATTATTTAGTCTAGAAAAAAGACGACTGAGGGGCGATCTAATAACCATGTATAAGTATATAAGGGGACAATACAAATATCTCGCTGAGGATCTGTTTATACCAAGGAAGGTGACGGGCACAAGGGGGCATTCTTTGCGTCTGGAGGAGAGAAGGTTTTTCCACCAACATAGAAGAGGATTCTTTACTGTTAGGGCAGTGAGAATCTGGAATTGCTTGCCTGAGGAGGTGGTGATGGCGAACTCAGTCGAGGGGTTCAAGAGAGGCCTGGATGTCTTCCTGGAGCAGAACAATATTGTATCATACAATTATTAGGTTCTGTAGAAGGACGTAGATCTGGGTATTTATTTATGAATATAGGCTGAACTGGATGGACAAATGTCTTTTTTCGGCCTTACTAACTATGTTACTATGACTGGATTTTACAAGTTTGGTGAGTGCGTTCCTCTTTTTCTTCTTATATATGGACATTTACTGCTTTCTTACCTCGGACACTGCACCACCAACTAGTCAGCAGGGACCGGGAGCATGGTTAAGGCTTTATGATTCGGCACTTTGAGTGAGCGCAGCTGTGCGGACGTGCTTTTTTTCTTTTCTCTCTGTGTGGCTACAACACCAGGTACCCCTACGCGCGTTCCGATAGATTCTTCTTCCAGGGGCGCATATAAGCATTATTATAGCCAAGTAGTAAATCTCTGCACATAGATATGTACTCATGCCCATTGGCACTTTAGAAACTTAAAATTGAAGCGGTGTCCTTGCAAGGATATATTCTGAGCCTGCATAGCATTTGTTATAAAACAAACCGGTTGTTTTCTTGGATTGGAGGTATTTGCCCAAGTTTTTGTATCATGTATGTTTTTTTTTTTTTTAAATGAAGTTTCTACTTATGGATAAATAAACTTTATATGTTTGAACTAAACATTCTGTGCCCTGAATAATATTCTTGGGGGGCCATCTTGTTGTATCACTTACATTACGATGTAGCAGCAGCATAAAAGTAATTTTTGGCCATCTGACCCTTCTGCTGCCAAAGGCGCTGTGAAGCCCTAAAGACAATGTCCCAGCAACCAAAACCCCAATATCCCCCCTCTGGTACAGCTGCACCGGAGCTGCAGGCTTCGTTACAATGTGCACACAAACAAGAGCCAGATCTGCAGAATGAGATTTACCGGAATAGTTACGGCCATAAAAAAAAATTAATGTTTGAGGTCGGATATATTTATAATCGCACTGACGTGGAGGAGAATCAGGTTTCCAGGTCAGTTTTACTGCTCAATAAACGCCGTAGAAGCAAAGCCGCCTAAAAACAAACGGCGGAATTACATGTTTATTTTCACCATTTCTCCGCACTTTTTCTCCAGCTTTCAGAACATTATTTGATACAATAAAAGAGTTTGTTCAATAGTACAAGTCCTATAAAACAAACAGAAGCCCCCGTATAGCAATGTGGACGGGACGGTGTGTGACCAATCACACCCAACAAAGCCATCGCCGAGTCCACGGACCACGAGCGGAGATCAGCAACTTTCCGGAGATTTTAACTCAACCGGAAAATTACATTTGCATCAAATCAATTTGTTGTGAATTGAAACAGTCGGGAAAGGGTTAAGTGATACAAAGACCCTTTGATCAGATTCACACCTCTGTGTCTCACGATGTGAGTCTGGCCTGCAATGTGCGGACCACCCGCGGGTCTCTGACCCAACAGTGTCCCCCGCTCCTCAGCCTCCGTGCCCTGGGCAGCGCCGCTCTTCACCAGGCCTCGCACAGGCACATTACTGACGGGTGCCACAACATGGGGGCTAGAGGAGGGCGGGCGAGCTGGAGGCGCAGAAACGGGAAATCGGGGCCTATTGGAGCAGCGGGAGAGGTGCTGCCTCCAACCAACTGGCAGCCGCCACTCTTGGGTTCGTCATGATGTCATCAGAGAAGCATAGACTGGTGTGATACCGTCAGTGTGATGTCATCAGTGCAGCATGATGTCACTGGTGGGGCATAGCCTGGCGTATGATGCCAATGGGACGTCTCACCAGGCTGGCAAGTCAGAAGAAGAGCGTCGTGGGATGGCAGGAGCTTAGAGGCAGCTCTCGCGGATCCCGGGAAGCTCAGGAGGTGGACACCCGGGGGAGGTCGTTGGCGGCTCTCGCAGGCACCCGGGGGAGGTCGGTGGCAGCTCTCGCGGGCACCCAGAATCAGAAGATCGTGGGATTGCAGGAGGGGGGTAATAAAGGGGCGTAGAGGCGGGGAGATCACACCTGAGGGTGAGGGGGGTAGTAAAGGGGCGTAGAGGCGGGGGGATCACACCTGAGGGTGAGGGGGGTAATAAAGGGGCTTAAAGGCGGGGAGATCACACCTGAAGGTGAGGGGGGTAATAAAGGGGCGGAGAGATCACACCTGAGGGTGAGGGGGGTAATAAAGGGGCGTAGAGGCGGGGGGATCACACCTGAGGGTGAGGGGGGTAATAAAGGGGCGTAGAGGCGGGGGGATCACACCTGAAGGTGAGGGGGGTAATAAAGGGGCGTAGAGGCGGGGGGAATCACACCTGAGGGTGAGGGGGGTAATAAAGGGGCGTAGAGGCGGGGAGATCACACCTGAGGGTGAGGGGGGTAGTAAAGGGGCGTAGAGGCGGGGGGATCACACCTGAGGGTGAGGGGGGTAATAAAGGGGCTTAAAGGCGGGGAGATCACACCTGAAGGTGAGGGGGGTAATAAAGGGGCGGAGAGATCACACCTGAGGGTGAGGGGGGTAATAAAGGGGCGTAGAGGCGGGGGGATCACACCTGAGGGTGAGGGGGGTAATAAAGGGGCGTAGAGGCGGGGGGATCACACCTGAAGGTGAGGGGGGTAATAAAGGGGCGTAGAGGCGGGGGGAATCACACCTGAGGGTGAGGGGGGTAATAAAGGGGCGTAGAGGCGGGGAGATCACACCTGAGGGTGAGGGGGGTAATAAAGGGGCGTAGAGGCGGGGGGATCACACCTGAGGGTGAGGGGGGTAATAAAGGAACGTAGAGGTGGGGGGGATCACACCTGAAGGTGAGGGGGGTAATAAAGGGGCGGGGAGATCACACCTGAGGGTGAGGGGGGTAATAAAGGGGCGTAGAGGCGGGGAGATCACACCTGAGGGTGAGGGGGGTAATAAAGGGGCGTAGAGGCGGGGGGATCACACCTGAGGGTGAGGGGGGTAATAAAGGAACGTAGAGGTGGGGGATCACACCTGAAGGTGAGGGGGGTAATAAAGGGGCGTAGAGATCACACCTGAGGGTGAGGGGGGTAATAAAGGAACGTAGAGGTGGGGGGGATCACACCTGAAGGTGAGGGGGGTAATAAAGGGGCGGGGAGATCACACCTGAGGGTGAGGGGGGTAATAAAGGGGCGTAGAGGCGGGGAGATCACACCTGAGGGTGAGGGGGGTAATAAAGGGGCGTAGAGGCGGGGAGATCACACCTGAGGGTGAGGGGGGTAATAAAGGGGCGTAGAGGCGGGGGGATCACACCTGACGGTGAGGGGGGTAATAAAGGGGCGTAGAGGCGGGGGGATCACACCTGAGGGTGAGGGGGGTAATAAAGGGGCGTAGAGGCGGGGATCACACCTGAGGGTGAGGGGGGTAATAAAGGGGCGTAGAGGTGGGGAGATCACACCTGAGGCCAGTCTCACACGTCCAGATAATTTTGGTACCGGAATTATCTGTGTCCGTGCGTTTATGTGGCACATCAGTGTGGCACACGTGTGCCGACTGGGTACCACACGGAGTGTGCAGGAGACAGCGCTACAAGTAAGCGCTGACCCCTGCATCTGGTGCTGAAGCCGCCATTTATATCTTCTCTCCAGCAGCATTCGCTGGATAGAAAATATGAAAAATCCTTTTTTTTTTTTTCATGTTTAAAATAAAGATCTTTGTCCCCACCCCCCTCCCACCCCTTCGAAGTGTCCTCTCTGGGCCGCTCCTTCTCCAGTATGAGCGGTCACGTGGGGCCGCCCATTACAGCCATGAATATACGGCTCCACCCCTATGGGAGGTGGAGCCGCATATTCGTGACTGTAATCGGTGGCACCACGTGACCGCTCATACAGGAGAAGCTGTGGCGAGGACAGGGCGCTGCGAGGGAGCCGGGTGAGTATTTTATTAACAGCGGGTGGACGCACAGGGGGTGGGAGGGGGGGTGGGGACAGGGATCTTTATTTTAAACACGAAATAACAAAAAAAAAAGGATTTTTCATATTTTCTATCCAGCGAACGCTGCTGGAGAGAAGATATGAATGGCGGTTTCAGCACCAGATGCAGGCGACAGCGCTCATCTCTAGCGCCGTCTCCTGCACGGCACACGGACTGTTTTACACGGACCCATTGACTTTAATGGGTCCGTGTAATCCGTGCGCTCCCACAAACACTGACATGTCTCCGTGTTTTGCACACGGACACACGGTCCGTGAAAACACGCTGACCTGTGCAGAGACACATTGATTTCAATGTGTCTACGTGAGTCAGTGTCTCCGGTACGTGAGGAAACTGTCACCTCACGTACCGGAGCCACTGATGTGTGAAACCAGCCTGAGGGTGAGGCGGCTAATAAAGGGGGTGTAGAGGCGGGGAGATCACAACTGAGGGTGAGGGGGGTAATAAAGGGGCGTAGAGGCGGGGAGATCACAAATGAGGGTGAGGCGGGTAATAAAGGGGCGTAGAAGCGGGGAGATCACGCCTGTGGGTGAGGCTGATAATAAAGGGGCGTAGAGGCGGGGAGATCACAACTGAGGGTGAGGGGGGTAATAAAGGGGGTGTAGAGGCGGGGAGATCACGCCTGTGGGTGAGGCTGATAATAAAGGGGCGTAGAGGCGGGGAGATCACGCCTGTGGGTGAGGCTGATAATAAAGGGGCGTAGAGGCGGGGAGATCACAACTGAGGGTGAGGCGGGTAATAAAGGGGTGTAGAAGCGGGGAGATCACGCCTGTGGGTGAGGCTGATAATAAAGGGGCGTAGAGGCGGGGAGATCACGCCTGTGGGTGAGGCTGATAATAAAGGGGCGTAGAGCCAGGGAGATCACAACTGTGGTCATTGGATGGAATCTGCGAGAGCCGCCTCTAAGCTCCTGCAATCCCACGATCTTCTGATTCTGGGTGCCCGCGAGAGCTGCCACCGACCTCCCCCGGGTGCCTGCGAGAGCCGCCACCGACCTCCCCCGGGTGTCCACCTCCTGAGCTTCCCGGGATCCGCGAGAGCTGCCTCTAAGCTCCTGCCATCCCACGACGCTCTTCTTCTGACTTGCCAGCCTGGTGAGACGTCCCATTGGCATCATACGCCAGGCTATGCCCCACCAGTGACATCATGCTGCACTGATGACATCACACTGACGGTATCACACCAGTCTATGCTTCTCTGATGACATCATGACGAACCCAAGAGTGGCGGCTGCCAGTTGGTTGGAGGCAGCACCTCTCCCGCTGCTCCAATAGGCCCCGATTTCCCGTTTCTGCGCCTCCAGCTCGCCCGCCCTCCTCTAGCCCCCATGTTGTGGCACCCGTCAGTAATGTGCCTGTGCGAGGCCTGGTGAAGAGCGGCGCTGCCCAGGGCACGGAGGCTGAGGAGCGGGGGACACTGTTGGGTCAGAGACCCGCGGGTGGTCCGCACATTGCAGGCCAGACTCACATCGTGAGACACAGAGGTGTGAATCTGATCAAAGGGTCTTTGTATCACTTAACCCTTTCCCGACTGTTTCAATTCACAACAAATTGATTTGATGCAAATGTAATTTTCCGGTTGAGTTAAAATCTCCGGAAAGTTGCTGATCTCTGCTCGTGGTACCCCCCTCACCCTCAGGTGTGATCCCCCCGCCTCTACGCCCCTTTATTACCCCCCTCACCCTCAGGTGTGATCTCCCCGCCTCTACGTTCCTTTATTACCCCCCTCACCCTCAGGTGTGATCCCCCCGCCTCTACGCCCCTTTATTACCCCCCTCACCCTCAGGTGTGATCTCCCCGCCTCTACGTTCCTTTATTACCCCCCTCACCCTCAGGTGTGATCCCCCCGCCTCTACGCCCCTTTATTACCCCCCTCACCCTCAGGTGTGATCTCCCCACCTCTACGTTCCTTTATTACCCCCCTCACCCTCAGGTGTGATCCCCCCGCCTATACGCCCCTTTATTACCCCCCTCACCCTCAGGTGTGATCTCTCTACGCCCCTTTATTACCCCCCTCACCCTCAGGTGTGATCTCCCCACCTCTACGTTCCTTTATTACCCCCCTCACCCTCAGGTGTGATCCCCCCGCCTCTACGCCCCTTTATTACCCCCCTCACCCTCAGGTGTGATCCCCCCGCCTCTACGCCCCTTTATTACCCCCCTCACCCTCAGGTGTGATCCCCCCGCCTCTACGTTCCTTTATTACCCCCCTCACCCTCAGGTGTGATCTCCCCGCCTTTAAGCCCCTTTATTACCCCCCTCACCCTCAGGTGTGATCCCCCCGCCTCTACGCCCCTTTATTACCCCCCTCACCCTCAGGTGTGATCTCCCCGCCTTTAAGCCCCTTTATTACCCCCCTCACCCTCAGGTGTGATCTCTCTACGCCCCTTTATTACCCCCCTCACCCTCAGGTGTGATCTCCCCGCCTCTACGCCCCTTTATTACCCCCCTCACCCTCAGGTGTGACAATATTCACACAAATATTAGATTCTGTCAAATCTGAATTTTTTACAGAAATTAATTAAAAAATAAATAAATTGGATTGGTGAGAGACTGAAGTCACCACGGGGAGCCGGACGGGACATTATCAGTCCCACAAGCGGTAAACAAGCAGAAGGCACAAGACAACACAAAGCGGTGACCGAGCACTCACATCCGTCCTCCCCATCCGGCCCGCTCCGCCTCCGCTCCCCGGTGTCCGCGCTCTCCGTCCTCTCTCCACAACTCAACCGCATCCACAGGAGCCGGAAGATCACAATAACACAGGGGGCGGGGCCAGGGTGACGTCACCCGCCTCTGAGGGGAGACGTCACGTGACGAGCTGCAGCTTGGAGAGTCACGTGTGCGAATATAAACGGAGGAGGGGACACGTGACCTGAGGAGGGGACACGTGACCTGAGGATGGATCTGCTCAACTAACAACTCCATAATGTGCCCGAGCTGGAGCTGCAGCCCCGCACTGTGCCCGGGAGGAGCCGGGAGCAGCGTCTCTCCACACAATCATCTATTATTGATCAGTATTGTGCCCCTCCTCTCCTGCACTAGACTAAGTATTTACTAGATTTATGTTTAGTAATTAGATTCACTTTTTATTTATTTTATCCCTCTATATATTATATTTATTTAGATATTATATTGTTATATTTATTTTGTTTTATATTTACGTATTTTGTTTGTATTTATATGCTTATTATATACGATTTGTTATATTTCGTTAGATATATATATATATATTTTATATAGTACATGTATTTATTACATTTATCTATTATCTATATATTGTTAAATATTAATAGAACAAATTACTTAAGTATAATAAATATAACTACATAAATCTAATATATAAAGGTGTGTGTGTGTGTGTGTGTGTGTGTGTGTGTGTGTGTGTGTGTGTGTGTGTGTGTGTATGTGTATGTGTGTGTATGTCCGGGATTGGCATCTGCACCGTCGAAGCTACAGCCACAAAATTTTGCACAGTCACACGTCTGGACCCTGAGAGCGTCATAGGCTACGTTGTGAGGTGAAATTTTAACCCCGCGCTTTCCAATTCACCAAACAATTTTGCCCCTATCTACATAATGGGGAAAAGTGAAAGGAAAAGTGTTGGAGGCAAATTGACAGCTGCCAGATGTGAACAAGGGGGACTTAAAGAATGAGAGCGATGGCGCCAAAGAGTATATACCGTACAGTTGCTAAGGTGGGGCCCCGACATGGGATACTCACCACACACAGGGATATGAACACACACACAAAATGCGCCACACACTACCACGTGCTTGAACACATATACCACCCTCAGCACACATTTCACCACAAATACACCAACCTCGCCACATAAAAGTCGAAACACAAAAGTCGCCGCTCAAAACTCGCCACGCGCAGAACTCGCCACATGCAAAAACTAGGCTCACACAAAACTCGCCACAAGTGCAAAACTCACCTCATGGAAAACTCGCCACACGCAAAACTCGCCACACGCAAAACTTGCACACGCTGAAAAATTGCCACATGCACAAAAGTTGCAACACATGCAAAAGTTGCCTCACACAAAACTCACACATACTCAAAAGGCACCACACATAAAACTCACCACGCGCAAAACTTGCTGCACACAACTTGCTACACTAACCTGTCACATGCAACTCGACACACAAAAAGTTGCTACACGCATGTTGCCACACAAAACTCATCTCACAAAAGTCGCTACATGCATGTCGCCACACGCAACTCAACACACACAACTTGACAAACGAAACTCGCCCTAAAACACACACAAGTCTGGTATTATCCTTCAAAAATAAAAATCTGATTAATAAGCAGACAAACTACAACAAATGTACCATATAGGAAATACGGCAGCTGTCAGTCACATGGCCTGTCTATTATGTGTGTGTGTGAGCTAATATATACTGCCAGGGGGGAGGGCTTCCTGTTGGCTGGGGATTTATCAGGCTGCCAATTTATCTTACAAATACTGAGGTAAAAATACTGAGCAAATAACGTGTGAACGAGGTCTAATACAGGAGGAGATGACACACAGGTATATACTATATACAGGGGAGATGAGACACAGGTATATACTATATACAGGAGGAGATGACATACAGGTATATACTATATAGAGGAGGAGATGACACACAGGTATATACTATATAGAGGAGGAGATGACACACAGGTATATACTATATAGAGGAGGAGATGACACACGTATATACTATATAGAGGAGGAGATGACATACAGGTATATACTATATACAGGGGAGATGACACACAGATATATATTATATACACATGTATATACTATATAGAGGAGCAGATGACACACAGGTATATACTATATACAGGAGGAGATGACATACAGGTATATGCTATATATAGAAGATGACATGCAGGTATATACTATATACAGGAGGAGATGACACACAGATATATACTATATACAGGGGAGATGACACACAGGTATATACTATATACAGGAGGAGATGACATACAGGTATATACTATATATAGAAGGAGATGACATTCAGGTATATACTATATATAGGGGAGATGACACACAGCAGGTATATACTATATACAGGGGAGATGACATACAGGTATATACTATATACATGAGATGACATACAGATGTATACTATACAGTGGGGCAAAAAAGTATTTAGTCAGTCAGCAATAGTGCAAGTTCCACCACTTAAAAAGATGAGAGGCGTCTGTAATTTACATCATAGGTAGACCTCAACTATGGGAGACAAACTGAGAAAAAAAAATCCAGAAAATCACATTGTCTGTTTTTTTAACATTTTATTTGCATATTATGGTGGAAAATAAGTATTTGGTCAGAAACAAAATTTCATCTTAATACTTTGTAATATATCCTTTGTTGGCAATGACAGAGGTCAAACGTTTTCTGTAAGTCTTCAAAAGGTTGCCACACACTGTTGTTGGTATGTTGGCCCATTCCTCCATGCAGATCTCCTCTAGAGCAGTGATGTTTTTGGCTTTTCGCTTGGCAACACGGACTTTCAACTCCCTCCAAAGGTTTTCTATAGGGTTGAGATCTGGAGATTGGCTAGGCCACTCCAGGACCTTGAAATGCTTCTAACGAAGCCACTCCTTCATTGCCCTGGCGGTGTGCTTTGGATCATTGTCATGTTGAAAGACCCAGCCACGTTTCATCTTCAATGCCCTTGCTGATGGAAGGAGGTTTGCACTCAAAATCTCACGATACATGGCCCCATTCATTCTTTCATGTACCCGGATCAGTCGTCCTTGCCCCTTTGCAGAGAAACAGCCCCAAAGCATGATGTTTCCACCACCATGCTTTACAGTAGGTATGGTGTTTGATGGATGCAACTCAGTATTCTTTTTCCTCCAAACACGACAAGTTGTGTTTCTACCAAACAGTTCCAGTTTGGTTTCATCAGACCATAGGACATTCTCCCAAAACTCCTCTGGATCATCCAAATGCTCTCTAGCAAACTTCAGACGGGCCCGGACATGTACTGGCTTAAGCAGTGGGACACGTCTGGCACTGCAGGATCTGAGTCCATGGTGGCGTAGTGTGTTACTTATGGTAGGCCTTGTTACATTGGTCCCAGCTCTCTGCAGTTCATTCACTAGGTCCCCCCGCGTGGTTCTGGGATTTTTGCTCACCGTTCTTGTGATCATTCTGACCCCACGGGGTGGGATTTTGCGTGGAGCCCCAGATCGAGGGAGATTATCAGTGGTCTTGTATGTCTTCCATTTTCTAATTATTGCTCCCACTGTTGATTTCTTCACTCCAAGCTGGTTGGCTATTGCAGATTCAGTCTTCCCACCCTGGTGCAGGGCTACAATTTTGTTCTGGTGTCCTTTGACAGCTCTTTGGTCTTCACCATAGTGGAGTTTGGAGTCAGACTGTTTGAGGGTGTGCACAGGTGTCTTTTTATACTGATAACAAGTTTAAACAGGTGCCATTACTACAGGTAATGAGTGGAGGAAAGAGGAGACTCTTAAAGAAGAAGTTGCAGGTCTGTGAGAGCCAGAAATCTTGATTGTTTGTTTCTGACCAAATACTTATTTTCCACCATAATATGCAAATAAAATGATAAAAAAACAGACAATGTGATTTTCTGGATTTTTTTTTCTCAGTTTGTCTCCCATAGTTGAGGTCTACCTATGATGTAAATTACAGACGCCTCTCATCTTTTTAAGTGGTGGAACTTGCACTATTGCTGACTGACTAAATACTTTTTTGCCCCACTGTATATAAGGGAGATGACAAACATGTATATACTGAGGTGATGAGGTGAAAATGAAAAGGTGTGAGTGCAAAATGAGAGGAGTGAGGAAAAATAGTGGAGTGATCAGAAAATGACAGATGTGAGGTCGAAATGACAAGTGTTAGGGGGGAATGAGAGGAGTGAGGGAGAAAATGAGAGATGTGAGGGGGAAAATGAAAGATGCGATTGGGAAAATGAGAGGCGTGATGGGAGAATAAGAGAAGTGACGTGCTATAACTAACCACAGATATTTACTATGCCCAGGCAACGCCGGGCTCTTCAGCTAGTCTACTATATAATTGTCTAAGGGTCACTTCCATCTTTCTGTCTGTCCCGGATATTTATTGGTCGCGGCCTCTGTCTGTCATGGAATCCAAGTCGCTGATTGGTCGTGGCAAACGCCCACGACCATTGCCACGACCAATCAGCAACGGGCACAGTCCGGCGGCAACATGGCCGCTCCTTCCTCCCCGCAGTCAGCGCTCACACAGGGTTAATGGCAGAGTTAACCGAACGCACTATGCCGCGGGTAACTCACTCCGTTACCGCCGCTATTAACCCTGTGTGACCAAGTTTTTTACTATTGATGTTGCCTATGCTGCCTCAATAGTAAAAAGATCTGTTAAAAATAATAAAAAAAAATAAAAAAAAATCATTATATACTCACCTTCCGGCGCCTTTCCCGCTCCTCGCGACGCTCCGGTGACCGCTCCATGCAAGCGGTAGGTTCCGGTGGCAATGATGTTATGTGACAAGGACCTGTCATGACGTCACGGTCATGTGACCGCAACGTCATCACAGGTCCTGCGCCCATACCAACCCTGGGACCAGAAGCAGCCGTGTGCACCGCACACAGGGCCAGGACTTCAACGGAGGGTGAGTATATGTTTATTTTTTATTTTAAGTCTGTATACTCCATGGCTCTGTGCTGTATACTCCGTCGCTGTGCAATATACTCCGTGGCTGGGCAATATACTACGTGGCTGGGCAATATACTACGTGGCTGGGCAATATACTACGTGCCTGGGCAATATACTACGTAACTGGGCAATATACTACGTGGCTGGGCAATATACTACGTGGCTGGACAATATACTACGTGGCTGGGCAATATACTACGTGACTGGACAATATAATACGTGGCTGGGCAAAATACTACGTGACTGGGCAAAATACTACGTGACTGGGCAAAATACTACATGGGCTGTGCAATATACTACGTGGCTGTGCAATATACTACGTTGCTGGGCAATATACTACGTGGCTGGGCAATATTCTACGTGGCTGGGCAATATACTACGTGGCTGGGCAATATACTACGTGGGCTGGGCAATATACTACGTGGCTGGGCAATATACTACGTGGCTGGGCAATATACTACGTGGCTGGGCAATATACTACGTGGCTGGGCAATATACTACGTGGCTGGGCAATATACTACGTGGCTGGGCAATATACTACGTGGCTGGGCAATATACTACGTGGCTGGGCAAAATACTACGTGACTGTGCAATATACTACGTGGCTGTGCAATATACTACGTGGCTGGGCAATATACTACGTGGCTGGGCAATATACTACGTGGCTGGGCAATATACTACGTGGCTGGGCAAAATACTACGTGACTGTGCAATATACTACGTGACTGTGCAATATACTACGTGGCTGTGCAATATACTACGTTGCTGGGCAATATACTACGTGGCTGGGCAATATACTACGTGGCTGGGCAATATACTACGTGGCTGGGCAAAATACTACGTGACTGTGCAATATACTACGTGGCTGTGCAATATACTACGTGGCTGGGCAATATACTACGTGGCTGGGCAATATACTACGTGACTGGGCAATATACTACGTGGACATGCATATTCTAGAATACCCGATGCGTTAGAATCGGGCCACCATCTAGTATAATATATAAATAAAATTAGAAATATAACAAATACATAAATATAATTAATGAACTGTTAAGCACTGCAAGATATGTTGGCGCCATATAAAGATTATTATCATTAAATATATGTATTATTTGTAGTTATATATTTTGTCTATAGATAATATATTACATAAATATATGCATTATTTGTTATAGTTATATTTTATGTATTTTTCGATATTTATCTAGTGTTAGATTATAAAGCATTTTTCCATTATTACATTTATGTGTTTATGTAGTTACTGTATTTATTGTAGCATTGACATAACCACACGGGATGAACCCGCTGCAGATTTTCTGGCCACGTTTGCAGGCGCGACGATGAGTTTTCCATAATCCGTATGACGTCAGTTTCTGCTGCAGAAAACTCAACAATTTGTAGCTGATTTTCCCCATTGACTTCAATAGAGAAGTGAGAATCTGCAGTTCTATCCTGGTTGTTGCAGATTTCTCGGATCACCGGCAGAAAGAGATGAGGAATAAGGCTATGGGCACACGTGGCGGATTTGGCTGTAGAATTTTCTGTGCAGATTCTGCATTTCTTGGCAGAAAACGCAGGTCAGAATCTGCGCCTTTTTTTGGTATGTGCGCACCTTACAGATTTTTGTGCGGATTTCTTCTTTTTTTTTTTTCAATCCTGCGGATTTCTATAATGGAATGGGTGCAGAAACGCAGATCTGCAAAAAGAATTGACATGCTCCTTTTTTTTTTTTTTTTTAATCTGCTGCGTTTTCCTTGTGGATTTTTCCGCACCATTAGCGCAATTTTTTTCCCCACCGATTTACATTGTACTGTAAATCACTTGCAGATCTGCAGCGAATCAAAACGCTGCGGATCCGTAGCAAATCTGCAACGTGCGCACATACCCTTAGGACTTCCATGGCTCTCCTCCGCCATACAGTCCCAATCTTTAATCCCTACTCCAAAACTTAAAGATGGCGAGAACTGGGGGAGCGGTTAGTGTGACGGAAGTCATGGTCGTCCTTAAGAACAAATACATTTGTGTCTCAGACCTCTATAAAAAGTCACGCTTTGCTCACAATTCCACATGAACGTGCGACATTTCCCACATTCGCCTCCCGCTCTTTTCTGGTATTGAAATGAACAAACCGGCTTAAAAAGGCGATTTCTGAAAAAAACAACATCCCCAAATTGCGTTGATTTTTTGCAACATTCCACAACGGTCTCACGCTCTTATCTGACATTAGATATTGTACCAGAAGGTCAAAAAAAAAAGGCAAAATTTGCTCCATATTTCTGAATAAAGCTTCTTCACGCATCAGATAAGTGCGCGGCCCGTTATTTTTCGGATACATCAGACTCGTTTCTATGAATGCGCCTTTTCACTGTCCTCTACTGATCGTCCGCTAAAAAAAAAAAAAAAACGAGAATACATAAATGTCATCCATGTCCTGTCTGTATTTTACTGTGTGGTGCAACGTATTTTAGTTTAGCAAAAAAAAATAAAAAAATAAAAATACACGATTTCATATTGTTGGGAGAAGTTTATGCTGTACGTGTCTACTTGTGGCCACCTAGTGGTTGTGGTGAGAATTACAGGCTGATACTCTATCATGAGAAGTCTATGGAATTATTACTTTCGTGATCTTCAGAAGCGTAGTACTCCCCTACTTCCCGGGAAATAGGGCGCTCATGCTCGCCTTACCTGCGCCATATTGTGCAGAGACTGCAGCAGGAGCCCTGAAGACGGCTGAATCCAGTGATCAAATAAACCTTGGAAACTTCTGCAGCAAAGAGCTTGGAAGCGCTGCGCTCCTTACCTATGCAGAAGTGGCCATTAACATAGGCACTAAGTTGTAAAGGTAAGTTCACACAGGTCGTTTTTGCAGGGGTTTTTCTGCACCGTATGAAAAATACTCTACGTGGTTTTTTTTTACTCACGTTCGAAAAGTCCTGCAAAAATATGCATCGGGGGGTAAACAAAAAAAAAAAATGCAGAGAGTGCATGAGATTTCAGACATCTCATTGGTTTTAATGGTACAGTAAAATGTTGCAGATTTTATGCATCACATACGCCGGGTGTGAACATACCCCAACACTATCCTTTTACTTTTGAGAACAGAGATGATTATTGAGGAGGTAAATTGTAATAAGTTGCCTTTTCCGCCCTCGTAGATCGGAGACCCCCGGAAATAATCAGTCTCCTTTAGTCTTTCCCATCTTTATTAGCAGGTGCCTGTCTGACGTGATCCCGGTGCAGCAGTACTTGTCTCTAGCGACTCTCCAGATCGGAGCATGCCCTGCATTTTTTTCATTTCTGGATCGGCCACTATTAAGTGTCAGATATAAAGACCGAGATCCGCGTTTCCACTGTCATTTTTTTTTTTTTATAATAATTCGGCTCCATACGCACAACAACAACAAGACGGGACGATGGGCTCGTTACGCCGTACATAGAAGCTCTAGAGATGGGATCTACCGAATGAGATTTAAAGCTGTACAGACACGTTTTAAACACAAAAGGGCATCCCCCCCCCACACAATCTCGGCCCTAATTCTGCGCCGGTACGGTGAAGTCCCAGCTCTATGCTTCTTCTCTAAGCCGCATGCCATTACCCCTAATGCCCAACTCTTCGTGGGTCAAAATCCAGCTTTGGTCCCTAGACCCGAGCTATCGAGCGTACACGTTCAGACAAGCGTTACACATAGATATTATATTCTCACATTTCCGAGGCTGCGCATACACCGCACAGCGAGAGGACGATCAAAAAAAAAAAAAAAAAAATATACAGCAAGCCATAAAAAGAAAGTTGGAGTAATTGCAATATGGCGTAGGCCGCTCCGGCAGGGAAGGAGTTAACTCGCCAACCCCCGGCAGGCTTTATAACCATGTCCCGGTGATTGTACGTATGGGTTAACCATCCGATGCCGGGGGGACCCACTAGTCACCACGTAGCCCCACCATTTACCTAACCGACCAGTCAGATTCAATGCTATGAAAAAAAATAACGAAAAAAAACAAAAAACACAATGGTCCAGTCAGCCGTCACTCCCGGAGTGGTGGCCTCCTACATATATACTACACACCACATCATCCCACCCCACTGAGGGGTCACAGTCGCTCTCTACAGGATTTCGGGTCCACTCGGAGGTTATAGCCTTCTAGCTGCTCCCGGATTTTAGGATCCATCTATCATTGCGCCTCTCTGACTCGACCGGGGACATACGTGTCCAATAAATGGGGGACGACGACGAGGAAAAGCGAGGAATCGGCAGATGGATACGAGTCCTGTGTATATACACTGAGCTTGTAGATATACAGCTGAGGCGACGGTAGTGAACGGCGGGGAACGAGGGGGGCAGCCAATGATGTAACACTGACGACAGGGTGAGGAGGAACCAGGGGGCTCAGGCCAGAGTGACTTGTTTTTCCTCTGGGGTCTCCTCCAGGAGTTGCATAATCAGTTCGTGAAGTGGCCGGCAGACCTTGGCGTAACCGGCGGCCGTGAGATGGAGGAAATCAAACATGTCGTGTCGGGAGACGGCGCCGTCCGAGTGGACAAATCCGAAATCTACATCTAGGAGCTGAACTCCGGGAAGACGCGGGAGCCAGGAGCGCAGCAGCTGGTTCACCCGGGCGTTCTTCTCCCGCAGAGGATTAGGCTTCTCTCCACGGGGCAGTAATCCCTGCAGGAGAAAACGGACACATTCAGCAGCCAGCCATTACACTGGGACCCCTAATGTTGTGCAGATGTGATGAAGTCCCTGTACCCGGTCATCTAGCCACCACAATGTAGCCCTTGGCAGAATTATGCAGATTTTAATTAATGCACATTTTTTCTGCTCCCAACACAAAAACTTCCGAGTACAAACTAATTATTTGCTGCCTGATATATCGCGCCCTTGTATCAGGATAATCAATGTACAATGGATGCGGCTGATCTGTGCACAGTATTTCCAGAATGAGTGGGGATGAGTGGACTCGTGGAAGTTTGGAATCAGACACCCAACCCAAACTTTATTCCAAAGTTTGGTTCAGGTACCAGAACTGGACCCGAACATGAACCAGAACCCCACTGAAAACAATGGGGATCTAGACTTTTGAGCAGAAAAATATCCTCTCCCTTCACGTACTCAACTACCTCTCCATTCACAGCTGCCACAAAAGACAAGAGTGTGGACCCCTGATCTACAGATAGATGGGGTGCCTGCACCATAAGGCTTCTTTTACACATACCCTTGTTTTGCGGTCCCAATAAGATTTCTATGGGGCTGCAATCATTTCACGGTGCGCCATATTTACAGGCTCGATTTTTTTTGCGGCTTACGGACACGGCCCCCATTGAAAATCAATGGGGAAGCAAAAACAACAGAAGCTTGTTTTTGCGGTGCACCATGACCTCTGGTTTTGCGGAAAGCTGTTTTTTTCCCCCAATACTTTTGCTATAGTACTGGGAACCCGAAAAACGGTGATCCGCAAGTTTTTTGGGGGTCTGTTATTGCGGCAGACTGTGAAAATTACGGCAATAAGGACCGCAAAAAACCTGGTAAGTGTAAAAGAAGCCTAAATGTCTGAGATGGCAGTACTCTAAGCTCAGTTTTTGCTTTCTGGCTTCCAAGATGCCGTTTTCAGCCACGGCTGCAGACATCCCGGATCGGATGATGCATCTGATTATGGACAGAGCTGTTGTATATAACAAGTCGGGCACCGCTGCGTTATGGTGGGGCAGAACGTGTGGGCGACCACCACATACCATCACGATGGTCTTCGCTTGCGGTTGCAGCGTGTTGATGAGTTTTATGATGGCTTCTATTCCACCCGCCACCTCTTCAGCTGTGTTTTCATGATTATTGGTGCCGATCCACAAAACAATAACCTGTTATACAAAGAAAATTAATTAATGCATCCGTGAAAGTTACCCGAGGACAACTCATAGTGCGGAATTAACCAAAAGTCCTGGATTTGGCACTTCGATCCTGACGGTCTGCTAAACATTTACGAGATATTTTACCCCACGGTCACAAAATCCCTGCAGAACGATTCCTTTGTGCGGATTTTATACCCGCAGCACGTTCAATATTGCGACAGATTGTGGCCAATCGATTCGTTAGAAATCCACAGCCAATTTACTGGTGGCAGATTGGCGCCGTGTACGGCGTCGGCGCAGGTTACGGTCTGTTTGCCGCTCACCTTAGGTTTGATATTCTCTAGTTCTCCGTTCTGAAGCCTCCATAGCACGTGGCGCGTTGTGTCTCCACCGATACCGAAATTTAGTGCGTGAAGCGGAGAGAACAGCTCCCTCCAAATCTGCAACAAGAAAAAAAAACAAAAAAACATTTTTTTGGGGAAGTCAAATGTACGAGGAAATCTAACTCAGGAGATTCAAAATAACAGGCACAGGGGTCTTCTTCTGACCCCCAGCTGTTGTGACAGCTCATCAGCACCCTCGATCATGTGACAGGGGCGCTGATGAGTGGGATTTGTGAGCGGCGAGTGTTAAATCCTGCTGTTAGAGATTGACAGCGGAATTTAACAGCCGAGGGTGCTGCTCCGATCCACCCGCGGCTGTTAGGGGCACATGACAGCTGATTAAATCAGCCATCAAGTGTGGGGAAAGATGCGGCTTCAGCCCCAGACCCCGCATCACAGGCAAGGAGACGACTTATGATATAAATATATGTAGTGAAAGTGTTAAAGGGGTATTGTGGCCCCAGACAGTTATGAATGACCCCCACTAGTCTGCAAAAGTGGCCACCAGTCTCCGGATTCACAGTTGAGCACTAGGTGAAAAGTCTATGGGAGTAATGGAGAGAACCGAGCGTGGGCTCGTCTATGTCCACCAGTCAGGGAGGCTATGAATGGAGAGCGGCGGCTGCCATTTTACTTAGACGACCGTTACAGGACTCTCGCTCTGGCGATCGGTGGAGGTCCGTCCGCTGACGAGAAGTGATGACTTGCTAGAACTGACGTGCCCCATTAATGGCCGCGATTGATGCCCCATCGGTGGTGGACCGTCGCCCTCGTACCTCATATTGCTGCAGCAGCTGCACCATGGAGTCGCCGACAAACAGAACATCCGGCTCCTTGTCCTTACAGTCTAACACAAACCTGTTATGCTGGAAAAGCCGGAAAAACAAACAGTCCATTAATGATCTGCAATTTATAGGCAATGTGGACGCTGACAAGGGATCGGACGGCTCCTGCACCCAATCTATGGGGACACTCCACATTCGGGGGTTGTCCTCATTATATTCATTGGGGAAGCCTGCAACCTGCTTGGGAACGGGTTATGAAAAGCCCCTCTATTCAAGAGCGGAGGGATCTTTAATTCTATCGTTTACGGCTCGTTGCCTAGCTACCGGCCACCGCTGCAGTCTATCAGTGTTGGCCGGTCTCCTAGTCAACCAACTCAGCACTTTAGAGTTGGCATGTGGTGCTTTGAAGCCGGCCGGACCACTAGATTTGGTCACATTCAGTGCTCCTCCAATGCCCCCCGAGGTCACCGATGGGGCAACTGTCAATCAATCGGGATCGAGAAAGAAGGCTGGAAAAGTGGCCGAAGTACGAAACTCTTCCTTCCAGGTCAGGACTGAGTGTGACCGCTGCAGCCAATCTCTCCTCCAGCTCAGACAGAATGTGGCCGCTCACTGACTATAGGAGGCGGCCAGGACACTGGAGGGGGAAGGCGGCAGTGGTGCGGAGGTGCAAAGGATGTGGGGATGCGGTAGGTGGGAGGCTTTATTGTTCTAATTTTTAAGTGGACAACCCCTTTAATGTAGTCCCATCCATTAGGCATCATGGAGGTGACTGACAGTAATCTATGTGCTAAATTCAGACCAAGATTATCCGAGAGTCGCAGATCTCTTACCTGGGAAAGCCAGCGGTCATCGCCCTGGACGTCCTCAGCCGCATGAGGGACAGCAGCGGAGTTCGTGTCCTCCTGACTCATTATGTAGGAATCGGACTGCAAAGAAAACAAAGTCCCATTATATGTCTGTATATTCTGGGGGATCACATCATCACTGTCCGGTCATTAATACCAGCCTGTGGGGGCCGACTTTCGCCTCCCCTTCCATCGGCACTTGCACTATCCTCAGCGGCTGCGCAGACATCGTCATACTCACCCGGGAAACTGATGCAAAACCCAGAGCGGAAAAATGCTAAGAAGCGAAAAGCAGCAGATTTTGCCTTAGCACGCAGATTTGCTGCAGCTGTAGTCGTGATTAGGCTGCGTTCACACTTTGCTTTTTTTTTTTTTTTGTGTGTGTGTGCAGTAACACCAAAGAAGCATCAATGGAAAACTGACCATTGAAAATAGCACGGCGTGGCCTGCAAAACGAACGACACTAATGCACAATGTGATTTTTTTTCCCCCACATGTACGTGAAAGCAAATGTGCTCAACCAGCGCAATAACCTTCATTGGTCGGTGTGCGACTCGTTGTGTGGACGGCACGCTGATCAAAGATATTCTCATCTGAGCTTACAGGAGCCGATTCATTAAGACTAGTGTAGCGCACACCACTTAATGAATTCGGCGAAACTTTTCTGTAGAACGCGCATCGCCGGAAATGCTTCCCTGGACCTGGGGTCCACATGGAAATCATCCATGTGCACTAGCATGTACGCTACAATGCGTTCAATCATGTGAACTGCCTTAGAAATAGCACCAGGGAGTAGGTTTTACACAGATCTGCAGGGGAGAGAGAGGAAAGCATGTATAGTCTCAGGGAGGGCAGAGAAGAAAAAAAAAAGGTCTACAGACCGAGGAAAAGTACAGCATGTATAGTCTCAGGGAGGGCAGAGAAAAAAAAGGTCTACAGACCAAGGAAAAGGAAAGCATGTATAGTCTCAGGGAGGGCAGAGAAAAAAAAGGCTACAGATTGAGGAAAGCATGTATAGTCTCAGGGAGGACAGTTAAAAAAAATGTATAGACCTAGAGGAAAGCATGTATAGTCTCAGGGAGGACAGAAACAAAGCCTATAAACCTAGAGGAAAGCATGTATAGTCTCAGGGAGGGCAGAGAAAAACACTATAGACCTAGAGGAAAGCATTAGTGATGAGCGAATATACTCGTTACTCGAGATTTCTTGAGCATGCTCGACGGTCCTCCGAGTATTTTTTAGTGCTAGGAGATTTCGTTTTTCTTGCTGCAGCTGAATGATTTACAACTGTTAGCCAGCATAAGTACATGTGGGGATTCCCTAGCAACCAGGCAACCCCCACATGTACTTATGCCGGCTAACAGTTGTAAATCATTCAGCTGCGGCAAGAAAAACAAAATCTCCTAGCACTAAAAAATACTCGGAGGACCCCCGAGCATGCTCGAGAAATCTCGAGTAACGAGTATATTCGCTCATCACTAGAAAGCATGTATAGTCTCACGGAGGGCAGAGAAAAAAAAAGTCTATAGACCTAGAGGAAAGCACAAGAAGAAGAAATAAGTGCAGGATAGATACAGAGCTGAACAATGAGCTAATGAAGAAAACACGACCCTGGATACACACAAACCTTACATCCAGCCTATATCACAGAGAGAGACACTCCCACAAGGTAAAACCTCTAACTTCTGTAACACTGCAGACTACATAGCAGTGGGTCTGAGAAGAAATGAAGCTTGCAGACTGATACTTGTGGCTCATTTAGATGTCAGTGTATGGCGCCATGACGCAGGGAGCGGCCGCAGCCCTCCAATCATGAACCTGACAGCCTCATATACGCCTAGTAGGGGGTGAACTTCTGGTGCCGTATTCGGACCATGATAAACGGACGTCTGAATGAGGCTTTAGTGCATCTGTAATACCGACATATGTAAAAATGATTGACTTCAGCGACCCCACGAAGGATGTGCATGGCGACATTGCTGCAGTATTTATCGCGGAATTTATTGAAGGTGTATTTAATTGGGCAACAATTGGTGAAAAAAAGAATTACTCATCTATTTAATCACCCAGCTCTGATGGACCGCAGAGACCCTGCACCGAGGTCACAATGTCCATCAATCATAGCAAATCACTGTCCTCAGTGGTCACAACGCTGTTCATCCAAAAGTTACATCTGAGGCTAGTGATTGGCTGCGGCGGTCACATGAACGGCATCCATGCAGTTATTGCGGCACTGCCATCAGGGGACTGAATAGCCGGGTAATGCTATTGCTAATATTTTATACCATTATTTGGCATAATTACAATTTGTAAAAATCCCAAACAACCCCTTTAAAATAGGGAAAAATAAATAAAAATCACACTTCCCAGGGTGCCGATGCTGCGGCGGCAGCGACGATGCTGCACCTCCAAGATACAGAACATCAACACTGCCGCTCTCCAGTGACGGAGAAGATGAATTATTCATTTTGCTGGACACACTGAATAGACAGGCACACCGCGAGGAACCCGAGTGTCCCTTGTAGGAAACCTTTCTCCTAGATAAAGAGCCATAAACTGCAGACATCACCAGAAGTGGTCGGAACAGTCTCTGGGGCACCGAAGAGCAATACTCTGGCTGCCTAGGAGACCGACCACTGCTGATCAGACCGCCGGTCACCTAGGCAACAAGCTGCAAACAATACAATTAAAAATACCTTTATTCTTGAGAACGGAGATCGTTAATCAATAAATTGCAAAGATGACCGTTTTTCCAAACTCTTTACAATTTTACCCATGAAAGAAGATGAGAAAAACCTGTTTAAACTGAGCAGCAGCTCCGTGCACCGCAGGAAGGGAGCAGAGGAGGGCTGGTGACCGCTGCAGCCCCTCCATTCTTAGGATGAGACCGAGACCATGGCGTTACACCATATCCCATCACAGGCGAAAAGCAGGCAGTAACGCCAGCATGCACAGAGCAACGCGACCAAGCACTGATCACACGAGGGACAGCAGCAACAATGGGGGGTCTGCACCCAGATCATGAGGCCCGGACTGCGATGGGCGTGAGTGTGTGTGTGTATGGGAATATGTATACAGTATGAGTGTGTATATATAGATATACAGGTGCTGATCGCCTCCATGCCACGCCGCACTGATGCAGTAATTGATGCAAAAGGAGCCCGACCAAGTATTGAGGCATTTACTGAACATACATCTCAGGAGGGAACATTTCCGATATTAAAATCATTTTTCAAGCTGGTGTTATAAAATATTCTAATTTACTGAGATAATGACTTCTGGGTTTTCATTGGCTGTAAGCCATAATCATCGACATTAACAGAAATAAACACGTGAAATCGATCACTCTGTGTGTATAAGTATGTATGTACTGTGTAATATAGTGCAATGTATGTGTATTAATATGTGGCTATATATGTGTCTATTCTTCCATAGTGTGTAATATATATAGGTGTGTATAGATATAGCGGTGTCTGTAGATGTGAGTATACATATCTGTATGTGTGCTTGGATGAAGTGCATAATATATATATATATATATATATATATATATATATATATATATATATTTATTATAGAGGGAGAGGTGGAGATAGCAGGACAGTGTGTGAGTGCTGGTCATAGACTAGGAGGGGGAGCGCTATGACATGGCACGGACCTCCACAGCCCCCACCCCGGATGTGCCCCGTCCATCGTCCCCACAGTCCCTACTCTACACGTGCTTTGGCAAACCTAGTGGTTATTTGTCCCTGCCAATAAAGCTTATTTGAATTAGATGTGTATGTAATATATACATATATAGATGTGTAAACAGTATGTAAGCGGGTGTGTAATATATATATATGGTATATGCTTGGATACAGTGTGTAGTGTATACATATATATATACAGTATATGTGTATATAATGTATATAGAGGTGTGTGTGCATAATATATACATAGATGTGTGTACAGTATGTACGCGGGTGTGTAATATATTTATGTATGCTTGGATATAGTGTGTAGTATATAT
>NC_091291.1:134387772-134390272 GCF_032444005.1 Ranitomeya imitator
GTATCAGGGGTCAGGACGAAGCGGTTACAGCGCGGCTGAAGAGCGCATTGTTCGGTCCCATAGGACCGAGCAGGGCGCTCGACAGCTGCACAACGGGAATCACTGCGTAATATCAATAAACGCACCAAGCATGGACATATTTACACCTCCCCCCATTGCCCAATTTCCTAATAAAAATTATCCGTCAACCGCCGCCCCATTAAATCCCAGCAACGAGGATGAATACAGTTACCGCCTGACTCCCCCCCCTTCTAAGTAGCACAACAGGACCGGATACCTCCAATATTCACCCCCCATAATACCGCTAGAACCCCCCAATTACACCGCTGAGCAACGGCGGACGAAGGCGTAGACGCCGCACGTCCTCCCAATCCTCATCAGATAACTCCCATCACCATTCCCGCTACCCCTCTAAACGCCCCTCCCGTCACCGTCGCAGACGCAGCTCCCATAGGAGCCGCCGCAGATCTCAGACAACAGCCAAGGGGTCCGATTTATCGCAGAGCCCGGACAGAAGTCGCGCACGTGGCAAATCATATAAATCGCGGGCACCCTCTAGGGCTTTCAGCCAGGGAGAACAATCCCCCGCGGCTTCCAGCCACAACAACCACCGCGCAGTCGCTGAAGACGGAGCCATCAATCCGCCACTATGTGGTAGTAATCGGGCTCCCGCGGCTTCCAGCCACAACAACCACCGCGCAGTCGCTGAAGACAGAGCCAACAATCCGCCACTACGTGGTTGTAATCGGGCTTCATCGCAAGATACTCAGCATCAATCCCTCGCTGTAGCGGGAGCCAGAGTTTCCCCGTCCTGCGACATCCCCCCGTCAACATCTGCGGGGGTTCCTCCAGGATCGGTGTACACTCGTCCAGAGTCACACAGCGGTGAGTGTTCCAAGGATAGCGAGGAAACGTTACGCTACGGGGTTAATGTAAAGGAAATGGAGC
Source organism: Ranitomeya imitator (assembly GCF_032444005.1). Taxonomy (NCBI): domain Eukaryota; kingdom Metazoa; phylum Chordata; class Amphibia; order Anura; family Dendrobatidae; genus Ranitomeya; species Ranitomeya imitator. Next base: position 134,388,721 of record NC_091291.1, read on the forward strand.
TAACTTCAGCGTTAAAGGAGATAATCCTACAACTTTCACATTCGAGCGGTAAAGTGGTGAACAATTCAACAGCTAATCTACACAAAGACGCCTTCTTCTGCGGGATCAGCCCGCTAGGCGCTCATATAGATCTGGACACTAGACAGAAAATCTGGAACAACGATTATATTGATATTTGGTCGCTGTTATCAGCGGACCAGCAAACGGGGGATAGAGCTAACGATAGGGGTTTCGATAGGGGGAGATCGAAAATCGGTTTAACGATGAATAATTGGCTCCAGGTCAGAACTCGGTGGTCGTGCGAAAACCCGTGGCCTGCTGGCTATATAACGAGGGAAACTGCCGTTTCCACACATTATGCAAATTCAGACATGATTGCTCCGCTTGCGGGGGGGGACACCCAGCATCAAGGTGCACTCGTCAGGCATACAAAGGGACTACAAGGCAGAACCCCAGTGAGCGTAACCGCAATGGGCACCCCCCCCACCCCCCCTAAAGCTAAAGCTCTACCCTAATAAGAAAGCGGCTCAGCAGCTGCAGGCAGGATTCTCCGACGGTTTCTTTATCCCCTTTAGGCTAACAAGAACGCCAACCCTATCTGATAACCTAAAATCGGCCCGCGAATTTCCCCCAAATTCTCAGACTAAAAATCGAAAAGGAAGTAGAAATGGGTAGAAAAGAATCCGGTAAATACCGCCTAATCCACCATTTATCTCACCCAAAGGGCGATTCGGTTAATGACGCAATTTCCACAGAAGAAGCTTTCGTCTCATACGCGTCGTTTGATAAAGCGGTTGAATTAGTCCGGGCAGCCGGACCCGGCGCTCTGCTAGCCAAATCCGACATAGAATCGGCATTCCGGTTACTACCCGTGCACCCCGAATGTTTCCACCTTCTGGGCTGTAAAGTGGACCAATACTATTACTTCGACATGTGCCTCCCGACGGGATGTTCCATCTCATGTCACTACTTCAAGCTATTCAGCACCTTCCTAGATTGGGTAGTTCGGTACGAGACGGGCAGTAAATCCCTAATCCACTACCTCGACGATTTCCTGTTCGTCGGCCCCAGAAATTCTAAAGTCTGCTCCAATCTACTAGAAAAATTCAAATCTATATCACTCAAATTCGGCGTGCCATTGTCACCGGAGAATACGGAGGGTCCATGTAATGTATTGCCCTTCCTGGGCATTGAAATAGATACCAACATGATGGTGTTCCGCTTACCAGAGGATAAAATACAAAAAACCCAGCAAATATTGAAAGGCTTCCGCGAAGTTAACAAGGTAACCCTACAGCAAATGCAGGCGTTATTGGGTCTACTGACCTTCGCCTGCCGCGTAATGCCGGTCGGCAGAGCATTCTCGCGCAGACTATCTCTGGCAACAAAAGGCGCTTCTCAGCCCGGCCAAAGAATTAGGCTCACTCGTTCGCTAAAAGCAGATCTGCTGGTATGGCAGACGTTCCTGCAATCGTACAACGGTCACACGTGCGTCATGGCTAGAGAGATCACAAGCGAGGATTTAGGGCTGACAATAGGGTGGAACAAAAAA
>NC_091291.1:134417772-134420272 GCF_032444005.1 Ranitomeya imitator
AAGAGCGCATTGTTCGGTCTAACCAGACCGATCAAGGCGCTCAACAGCTGCAGTAATGGCACCAAGCACGTACACATTTATACCTCCCCCCTCAGCCCAAATACTTAATAAAGAGGTCCCATTACCCGCGGCCCCGTCATATCCCAGCGAGGGGAATGAATAGTTACCTTCAAACACCCCCTATTCTAAGTAGCACGACGGTGCCGTCTATGGCCAATCATCGCCCTCAGATGGGTGATAGAATCCCCCCCCATTACGCTGCGTAGTGGCGGTGGACGACGCCGCACGTCCTCCCAATCTTCCACTGATAACTCCCGTCGCCATTCGTGAGGCCCCTCTAGACGCCCCTCCCATCACCGACGCAGCTCGCATGGGAGCCTACGCAGATCTCGGGCCTCAGGATGGCTGTCATCAGCCACTTCGGAGGGGTCCGAAGCATCGCAGAGCCCGGATAGGAGATACAGGACCAGCTACGGCCAATTATCCCCCTCTGTCTACTGATAGAATCCCCCCCTATTGCACCGCATAATAACGGCGGATAACTCCCGTCGCCGTTCCCGCTACTCCTCTACACCCCTCCCGTCACCGTCGCAGACGCAGCTCCCATAGGAGCCGCCGCAGATCCCGGGCCACAGGATGGCTGTCATCAGCAACATCCGAGGTGTCGCTAAGTCCGGATAAGAGTCATCATGCACGTGATCAGTCCTCTAAATCACAGGCACCCTGTAGCGCTTTCAGCCGGGGAGAACAATCCCCCGCGGCTTCCAGCCACAACAACCACCACGCAGCGGGAGCCAGAGTTTCCCCGTCCTGCGACATCACCCCGTCAACATTTGCGGGGGTTCCTCCAGGATCGGTGTACACTCCTCCAGAATCACGCAGTGGTGAGTGTTCCAAGGGTAGCGAATCAGCCAGGGAAGAACAATCCCCCGCGGCTTCCAGCCACGACAACTGCAATGCAGTCGCTGAAGACAGAGCCATTAATCCGCCACTACGTGGTAGTAATCGGGCTCCAACGCACGATATTCAGTGCATCGGACAGCACATCGGCCAATCCCTCGCTGTAGCGGGAGCCAGAGTTTCCCCGTCCTGCGACATCCCCCCGTCAACATCTGCGGGGGTTCCTCCAGGATCGGAGCACACTCGTCCAGAGTCACACAGCGGTGAGTGTGCCAAGGGTAACGAGGAAATCTTACGCTACAGGGTTAACATAAAGGAAATGGAGCTAACTTCAGCGGTAAAGGAGTTACGCCTACAACTATCACATCCAAACGGATAAGTGGTGAACAAAGATCTGGATCAAAAATAGCTTTAACTATAGATCAGGAAACTAGACAGAAAATCAGGAGCAACGATTATATTGACATATGGTCGCCGTTATCAGCGGACCAACAAACTGTGGATAAAGCTAACGATAGGGTTTTCGATAGGGGGAGATCAAAAATCGGATTAACCATGAATAATTGGCTCCAGGCCTTCGTAGTATTGGGCTGTATTATGGTTGGCCCCCTGGCTAAAGCTTTACCCCAATAAGGAAGCGGCTCAGCAACTGCAATCGGGCTTCTCCGACGGGTTCTTTATTCCCTTTAGGCTAACAAGAACGCCAACCCTATCCGATAACCTAAAATCGGCTCGCGAATTCCCAAAATTCTTAGACAAAAATTGGGAAGGAGGTAGAATTGGGTAGAATAGCCGGCCCCTTTAAGTCGCTCCCCTTCAAAAACATTAAAATTTCTCCTTTAGGCATCATACCAAAAAAGGAACCCGGTAAATACCGTTTAATCCATCATTTATCTCACCCAAAGGGCGATTCGGTTAACGATGCTATTTCCCCAGAAAAAGCTTCTGTCTCGTATGTGTCTTTCGATACAGCGGTAGAACTAGTCCGGGCAGCCGGACCCGGCGCCCTGCTAGCCAAATCCGACATTGAATCGGCATTCCGTTTACTACCCATGCACCCCGAATGTTTCCACCTTCTGGGCTGCAAAGTGGACCAACACTATTACTTCGACATGTGCCTCCCGATGGGATGTTCCATCTCGTGTCACTATTTCGAGCTGTTCAGCACCTTCCTAGATTGGGTAGTTCAGTACGAAACGGGCAGTAAATCCCTAATTCACTACCTCGACGATTTCCTGTTCGTCGGCCCCAGTGATTTTAATCTCTGCTCCGATTTACAAGAAAAATTCAAATCTATCTCACTCAAATTCGGCGTGCCATTGTCACCTAAAAAAAAAAAAAAAAAAAACGGGGGGACCATGTAATGTATTGCCCTTATTGGGCATCGAAATAGATACCAACATGATGGTGTTCCGCTTACCAGAGGATAGAATACAAAAAACCCAACAAATGTCGAAAGGCTTCCGCGAAGTTAAGAAGGTAACCCTACAGCAAATGCAGGCGTTATCGGGTCTACTGACGTTCGCCTGCCGTGTAATGCCGGTCGGCAGAGCATTCTCATGCAGACTATCTCTGGCAACAAAAGGCGCTTCTCAGCCCG
>NC_091291.1:134427772-134437772 GCF_032444005.1 Ranitomeya imitator
TTCTTGGGATTTCACCTAGCATTTCATTTTCCACCGTGAATACCGTGGAGAAGAAGGTGTTTAATATGTTAGCTTTTTCCTCGTCATCTACAACCATTCTTTCCTCACTATTTTTTAAGGGGCCTACATTTTCAGTTTTTATTCTTTTACTATTGATATAGTTGAAGAACAGTTTGGGATTAGTTTTAGTCTCCTTAGCAATGTGCTTCTCTGTTTCCTTTTTGGCAGCTTTAATTAGTTTTTTAGATAAAGTATTTTTCTCCCTATAGTTTTTTAGAGCTTCAATGGTGCCATCCTGCTTTAGTAGTGCAAATGCTTTCTTTTTACTGTTAATTGCCTGTCTTACTTCTTTGTTTAGCCACATTGGGTTTTTCCTATTTCTAGTCCTTTTATTCCCACAAGGTATAAACCGCTTACACTGCCTATTTAGGATGTTCTTAAACATTTCCCATTTATTATCTGTATTCTCATTTCTGAGGATATTGTCCCAGTCTACCAGATTAAGGGCATCTCTAAGCTGTTCAAACTTTGCCTTCCTAAAGTTCAATGTTTTTGTGACTCCCTGACAAGTCCCCCTAGTGAAAGACAGGTGAAACTGCACAATATTGTGGTCGCTATTTCCTAAATGCCCAACCACCTGCAGATTTGTTATTCTGTCAGGTCTATTAGATAGTATTAGGTCTAAAAGTGCTGCTCCTCTGGTTGGATTCTGCACCAATTGTGAAAGATAATTTTTCTTGGTTATTAGCAGAAACCTGTTGCCTTTATGGGTTTCACAGGTTTCTGTTTCCCAGTTAATATCCGGGTAGTTAAAGTCCCCCATAACCAGGACCTCATTATGGGTTGCAGCTTCATCTATCTGCTTTAGAAGTAGACTTTCCATGCTTTCTGTTATATTTGGGGGTTTGTAACAGACCCCAATGAGAATTTTGTTACCATTTTTCCCTCCATGAATTTCAACCCATATGGACTCGACATCCTCATTCCCTTCGCTAATATCCTCCCTTAAAGTGGATTTTAGACAAGACTTTACATAGAGACAAACCCCTCCTCCTCTCCGATTTTTACGATCCTTCCTAAACAGACTGTAACCCTGTAAGTTAACTGCCCAGTCATAGCTTTCATCTAACCATGTCTCGGTTATTCCCACTATGTCAAAGTTACCTGTAGATATTTCTGCTTCTAGTTCTTCCATCTTGTTTGTCAGGCTTCTGGCGTTTGCGAGCATGCAGTTTAGAGGATTTTGTTTTGTTCCAATCTCCTCACTGTGGATTGTTTTAGAAATGTTCTTACCTCCCTTCTGAGTATGTTTTCCTGGGTCGTCTTTGTTCGAGTCTAATGTTTTTCTTCCCGTCCCCTCTTCTTCTAGTTTAACGCCCTCCTGATGAGTGTAGCGAGTCTTCTGGCAAATGTGTGTTTCCCAGGTTTGTTGAGGTGTAGTCCGTCTCTGGCGAGGAGTCCATCATACCAGTAATTCACACCGTGGTCCAGGAATCCAAATCCTTGTTGTCTGCACCATCGTCTTAGCCAGTTGTTTGCATCAAGGATCCTGTTCCATCTCCTGGTGCCATGCCCGTCTACTGGAAGGATAGAAGAAAAAACTACCTGTGCATCCAGTTCCTTTACTTTCTTCCCCAACTCTTCAAAGTCCTTGCAGATTGTCGGTAGGTCCTTCCTTGCCGTGTCATTGGTGCCAACATGTATCAGAAGAAATGGGTGGACGTCCTTGGAGCTGAAGAGCTTTGGTATCCTATCGGTCACATCCTTGATCATCGCACCTGGAAGGCAGCATACTTCTCTTGCAGTTATGTGCGGTCTGCAGATGGCTGCTTCTGTGCCTCTCAGTAGTGAGTCTCCCACCACCACCACTCTTCGTTGCTTCTTGGCTGTACTTTTTGCTGTCACTTGTTGCTGTGTGCCCTTTTCTTTTTTGCTTGCTGGTATTGCTTCATTCTTAGGTGTGCCATCTTCATCCTCTACAAAGATTTGATATCGGTTCTTCAGTTGTGTGGTTGGTGATTTCTCCATGGTCTTCTTGCTTCTTTTGGTCACATGCTTCCACTCATCTGCTTTTGGAGGTTCTCTGACACTTTTTGCACCTTCTGTGACCAGTAGAGATGCTTCTGTTCTGTCTAGAAAGTCTTCATTCTCTTTGATGAGTTTCAAAGTTGCTATTCTTTCTTCCAGACCCCGCACCTTTTCTTCTAAAAGGGCCACTAGTCTACACTTCTGACAGGTGAAATTGGATTCTTCTTCTGGTCGATCTGTGAACATGTAGCACATGCTGCAGCTCACCATGTAGGTTGTCACATCTGCCATGTTGCTCCTAGATCCTGCTGACTTGCTGTGTGTTTTCCTTCTTGTGTAATCTACTCAGCCAAGCTCTCTTGCAATAATGTCCTACAGGCAAAAATTCGCGCGCCGTAAGGCTTGAATCCCTGGTTTGGTGATGCTTTCGAAGCAGCTGGTCCCGGCTGTACCCAACGATCTTCTAGCTTAGGGAGACTTCGCTTCTCCCAGAAGGCACCTGGAATATGCAAATTATATGTGTGTGTGTATGTGTATATGTGTGTGTATGTGTATATGTGTGTGTGTATATGTGTGTGTGTGTATGTGTGTGTGTGTATGTGTATATGTGTGTGTATATGTGTGTGTGTGTGTATATGTGTGTGTGTGTGTATGTGTGTGTATGTGTATGTGTGTGTGTATATGTGTGTGTATGTGTGCGTATATGTGTATATGTGTGTGTGTATGTGTGTGTATGTGTATGTGTGTGTATGTGTGTGTGTATGTGTGTGTATGTGTGTGTATGTGTGTGCGTGTATGTGTATGCGTGTATGTGTATATGTGTGTTTGTATGTGTGTGTGTGTGTATGTGTGTGCGTGTATGTGTATATGTGTGTGTGTATGTGTGTGTGTATGTGTGTGTATGTGTGTGTGTGTGTGTGCGCGTGTGTGCGTGTGTATGTGTGCGTGTGTATGTGTGCGTGTGTATGTGTGCGTGTGTATGTGTATGTGTGTGTATGTGTGTGTGTGTATGTGTGTGTGTATGTGTGCGTGTATGTGTGCGTGTATGTGTGTGTGTGCGTGTGTGTGCGTGTGCGTATGTGTGTGTGCGTGTGTGTATGTGTATATGTGTGTGTATATGTATGTGTGTGTATATGTATGTGTGTGTGTATATGTGTGTGTGTGTATATGTCTGTGTGTATGTGTGTGTATGTGTATATGTGTGTGTGTGTATGTGTATATGTGTGTGTGTATATGTGTGTGTGTGTGTGTGTGTGTATGTGTGTGTATATGTATGTGTGTGTGTATATGTATGTGTGTGTATATGTCTGTGTGTGTGTATGTGTATGTGTGTGTGTATATGTGTGTGTGTGTGTATGTGTATATGTGTGTGTGTATATGTGTGTGTGTGTGTGTTCGTGTGTGTATATGTGTTGTGACGGGGTGTACAGCAGAGCAAGAAGGGACAACAGGCCGAGGGATGATTCCACAGATTTATTATCAAGAACGCTGGAACAACACATGCAGGTAGATCTACAGAGTCCACAATTAGTCCAGTGGAACAGGTTCGGGGGCACCTCCCGATAATCCTTGTGCCAGGTAACAAAGCAATAGTCCACAATTAGTCCAATGGATCCCAAAACAATCTCCCGAACGATGAGATATGTCCTCAGCTCAAGTCTCGCCCCCTTCGCTTCCGCAGTCCCAGATGGGCGTGGGGTCTTGCCTCAGCTAAGAATCCCCACTCCTTCTCCTTCAAAGATCAACTCACATCTGATCTCAAAATAAGAATGGATTGTCTGAGCTCCTGGGCTCCGCCCATGAAGGGGGGGTAGGGGTCACACCTTCTATTCAATGGTTGGGTCCACCAGAAGATTCTAGACTGGTGGGCTCCGCGGAGTCTATGTAGTATGTACATTTGACTAGCCACCTGCTGTGAGGAAGAATGGCTATTCCTCCACTAGTGGTATTGACAAAGCTTAAAGGGAAGGTGCCGCAATTTTGTTTTTGTATTAAAAATGATTGTTTATATAAACAATTATTTTTAATACAAAATCATTTTTTTTAACTTTAATATATTTTTTATTATTAATTATTGTTGCAGCCACTGGGCGCCGCCATTTTGCTTTCCAGCAGTGTAAGAGTCCCAGCAGGACACTTCCACTCTGCTGCCCTGGACATAGGAGGCTGCAGTCGGCGTCCGACCCATTAGCTACAATTATAAACTGCTCTCTGCTCTGATGTCTCCACATCACAGCAGAGGCAGGAGATCTGCGCCATCTTGCCTCAGCCCACAGTGGAGTGTACCTGACTGTGAGCTCCACTGTGATTGAGAGCTGCTCCCCTCACACTGTCAGCGGCCATTCCCTGTCCTCTGCTGCCTGGGGTGTGGCTGTAATCCCTAGAGAGGGTGAAGGAGTGCTGCCGTCTGATGTCCTCTATCTGGAGCTGCAGAGAGGTAACAGAGGGGGATGGGGGAGGCTCTGTGCTGCTCCGACCCTGCCTCACTGCAGCTCCTCACAGGACATCAGACCCTGCATCTATCACTGTACTGTGCTGAGCCATGTATCTAATCCTCTCCTGTGTGATAGTGTCTGCTGGCCCCTGTATCTAATCCTCTCATGTGATACTGTGCTGAGCCGTGCATCTAATCCTCTCCTGTGTGATAGTGTCTGCTGGCCCCTGTATCTAATCCTCTCATGTGATACTATGCTGAGCCGTGCATCTAATCCTCTCCTGTGTGATAGTGTCTGCTGGCCCCTGTATCTAATCCTCTCATGTGATACTATGCTGAGCCGTGCATCTAATCCTCTCCTGTGTGATAGTGTCTGCTGGCCCCTGTATCTAATCCTCTCATGTGATACTGTGCTGAGCCATGCATCTAATCCTCTCCTGTGTGATAGTGTCTGCTGGCCCCTGTATCTAATCCTCTCATGTGATACTATGCTGAGCCATGCATCTAATCCTCTCCTGTGTGATAGTGTCTGCTGGCCCCTGTATCTAATCCTCTCATGTGATACTATGCTGAGCCGTGCATCTAATCCTCTCCTGTGTGATAGTGTCTGCTGGCCCCTGTATCTAATCCTCTCATGTGATACTGTGCTGAGCCATGCATCTAATCCTCTCCTGTGTGATAGTGTCTGCTGGCCCCTGTATCTAATCCTCTCATGTGATACTATGCTGAGCCATGCATCTAATCCTCTCCTGTGTGATAGTGTCTGCTGGCCCCTGTATCTAATCCTCTCATGTGATACTATGCTGAGCCGTGCATCTAATCCTCTCCTGTGTGATAGTGTCTGCTGGCCCCTGTATCTAATCCTCTCATGTGATACTGTGCTGAGCCGTGCATCTAATCCTCTCCTGTGTGATAGTGTCTGCTGGCCCCTGTATCTAATCCTCTCATGTGATACTATGCTGAGCCGTGCATCTAATCCTCTCCTGTGTGATAGTGTCTGCTGGCCCCTGTATCTAATCCTCTCATGTGATACTATGCTGAGCCGTGCATCTAATCCTCTCCTGTGTGATAGTGTCTGCTGGCCCCTGTATCTAATCCTCTCATGTGATACTATGCTGAGCCGTGCATCTAATCCTCTCCTGTGTGATAGTGTCTGCTGGCCCCTGTATCTAATCCTCTGATGTGATACTATGCTGAGCCGTGCATCTAATCCTCTCCTGTGTGATAGTGTCTGCTGGCCCCTGTATCTAATCCTCTGATGTGATACTATGCTGAGCCATGCATCTAATCCTCTCCTGTGTGATAGTGTCTGCTGGCCCCTGTATCTAATCCTCTCATGTGATACTATGCTGAGCCATGCATCTAATCCTCTCCTGTGTGATAGTGTCTGCTGGCCCCTGTATCTAATCCTCTCATGTGATACTATGCTGAGCCATGCATCTAATCCTCTCCTGTGTGATAGTGTCTGCTGGCCCCTGTATCTAATCCTCTCATGTGATACTATGCTGAGCCATGCATCTAATCCTCTCCTGTGTGATAGTGTCTGCTGGCCCCTGTATCTAATCCTCTCATGTGATACTGTGCTGAGCCAAGTATCTAATCCTCTCCTGTGTGATAGTGTCTGCTGGCCCCTGTATCTAATCCTCTCATGTGATACTATGCTGAGCCGTGCATCTAATCCTCTCCTGTGTGATAGTGTCTGCTGGCCCCTGTATCTAATCCTCTCATGTGATACTGTGCTGAGCCAAGTATCTAATCCTCTCCTGTGTGATAGTGTCTGCTGGCCCATGTATCTAATCCTCTGATGTGATACTATGCTGAGCCGTGCATCTAATCCTCTCCTGTGTGATAGTGTCTGCTGGCCCCTGTATCTAATCCTCTCATGTGATACTATGCTGAGCCGTGCATCTAATCCTCTCCTGTGTGATAGTGTCTGCTGGCCCGTGTATCTAATCCTCTCATGTGATACTATGCTGAGCCATGCATCTAATCCTCTCCTGTGTGATAGTGTCTGCTGGCCCGTGTATCTAATCCTCTCATGTGATACTATGCTGAGCCATGCATCTAATCCTCTCCTGTGTGATAGTGTCTGCTGGCCCGTGTATCTAATCCTCTCATGTGATACTATGCTGAGCCAAGTATCTAATCCTCTCCTGTGTGATAGTGTCTGCTGGCCCGTGTATCTAATCCTCTCATGTGATACTATGCTGAGCCGTGCATCTAATCCTCTCCTGTGTGATAGTGTCTGCTGGCCCATGTATCTAATCCTCTCATGTGATACTATGCTGAGCCGTGCATCTAATCCTCTCCTGTGTGATAGTGTCTGCTGGCCCGTGTATCTAATCCTCTCATGTGATACTATGCTGAGCCATGCATCTAATCCTCTCCTGTGTGATATTATGCTGAGCTGTGTATCTAATCCTGTCCTGTGTGATACTGTCTGCTGAGCCGTGTATCTAATCCTCTCCTTTGTGATACTGTCTGCTGAGCCGTGTATCTAATCCTATCCTGTGATACTGACTGCTGAGCCGTGTATGTAATCCTATACTGTGTGATATTATGCTGAGCCGTGTATCTAATCCTCTCGTGTGATACTGTCTGGTGAACCGTGTATCTAATCCACTTCTATGCACTCCTCTCCCCCCTGCATATCTTTCCCCATTGCATACACAACTCAATGCGTGCGATAACAGGAGCTGCGGGCGTCATGCTGTATTATGGCATTATGTGAGATCTATATGACGGTATTATGTGATCTGTATGGTGGTATTATGCTTGATCAGTATTGTGAGAATTATTTGGTGGTATTGTGTGTGATCTATATGGCAGTATTATGTGAGAACACTGGCAGCATTATGTGTGATCTATATGGCGGTATTATGTGAGAACACTGGCAGCATTATGTGTGATCTATATGGCGGTATGTGTGAACACTGGTGGTATTGTGTGATCTATATGGCGGTATTATGTGTGAACACTATGGCAGTATTATGTGTGATCTATATGGCGGTATTATGTGTGATCTATATGGCGGTATTATGTGAGAACACTGGCAGTATTATGTGTGATCTATATGGCGGTATTATGTGAGAACACTGGCAGCATTATGTGTGATCTATATGGCGGTATGTGTGAACACTGGTGGTATTGTGTGATCTATATGGCGGTATTATGTGAGAACACTATGGCAGTATTATGTGTGATCTATATGGCGGTATTATGTGAGAGCACTATGGCAGTATTATGTGTGATCTATATGGCGGTATGTGAGAACACTGGCGGTATTATGTGTGATCTATATGGCGGTATGTGAGAACACTGGCGGTATTATGTGTGATCTATATGGCGGTATGTGAGAACACTGGCGGCATTATGTGTGATCTATATGGCGGTATGTGAGAACACTGGCAGCATTATGTGTGATCTATATGGCGGTATGTGTGAACACTGGTGGTATTGTGTGATCTATATGGCGGTATAATGTGAGAACACTATGGCAGTATTATGTGTGATCTATATGGCGGTATGTGAGAACACTGGCGGTATTATGTGTGATCTATATGGCGGTATGTGAGAACACTGGTGGCATTATGTGTGATCTATATGGCGGTATGTGAGAACACTGGCAGCATTATGTGTGATCTATATGGCGGTATGTGTGAACACTGGTGGTATTGTGTGATCTATATGGCGGTATTATGTGAGAACACTATGGCAGTATTATGTGTGATCTATATGGCGGTATTATGTGAGAGCACTATGGCAGTATTATGTGTGATCTATATGGCGGTATGTGAGAACACTGGCAGTATTATGTGTGATCTATATGGCGGTATTATGTGAGAACACTATGGCAGTATTATCTTCAGAAAGCGGATCCATTCTATGGTGGTTCTGGCTGAGCACCTGCACGTGGGTCTGGGGTAATAGAGGGGGCAGCATGACCTCCAGTTAGGTGTAGTCAGGGGAAGGCTGGTGAGGCAGCTGAAGAGAGGGGTCTCATTTTTATCGTTACTATATGGCTACATTTCCTTCCCAGCGTCACCCCGGACTGCGCCTGTCACCTCGCTTTCACACATTGCCAGGGCAGGATGGAGAAGACAGGATCTGAGGAGGGGAATGGGGTCTGCATGCAAAGTCTGGATCAGACCAGGCCATCAATCCGCAGAAATGTTTCCTGGATTTCTGTGGAGCAGACGGTCCATCCATGTGTATAAAAGACAGCGCTCTATGTACAATCCCTGGCTGCTCCGCACACCGAACAGGGGGCCCCCATAGACCAGCACACTGCTCTCCTGAAATACTCTGTGCTGCTGTCACCCTGCTCCCTCCACCACGTATCTCCCAGAATCCTTGCTGCCTGCCATCCTCGGTGACCGTCTACTTGTCAGTATAAGGCTGCTTTCACACTAGCGTCGGTACGGGCCCGTTGCAGTGCGTCGGGTCGACGTACCGACGCATGCTGTGAAAGAAATGTCCGACGTGGGCAGCGGAAGCAGTCTTACGACGCTTCCGCTGCCCCATTGTAAGGTATGGGGAGGATGGGGCGGAGTTTCGGCCGTGCATGCGCGGTCAAAAATGGCGGACTCGACGCACAAACAAACGTTACATGTAATGTCGGTAATGTTAGTATATGGGGAAAAAACGCATCCTGCAGACAACTTTGCAGGATGTGTTTTTTCTCCTGAATGACGCATTGCACCGTACAGCCAACAACGATAGTGTGAAAGTAGCCTAAGGCTGCCGTCCACGCTCAGTATTTGGTCAGTATTTTACCTCAGTATTTGTAGCTAAAACCAGGAGTGGGTGATAAATGCAGAAGTGGTGCACATGTTTCTATTATACTTTTCCTCTATTTGTTCCACTCCTGGTTTTGGCTACACATACTGACGTAAAATACTGACCAAATACTGATAGTGTGACGGCAGCCATACTCTGCAGTCACCAACAAAATGGCTGCTCATTTGGTTCCTGAATATCATCCTCTCTAATCCCTTAGCACTTAGCAAACACCCAGAAGGAGAGGAGACATCACACACGTCAGCAGACTCCGCCCATATTTACTGCAGTGCTGTAATGTGAGCTAGTTGTACACTAGGTTTTTCTGAAATTTCAGCAGCTGCTCCCCCTAGTGTTTAAAAGTGGAAATTCCAAAACTTTTCAAATTATTTTTCATATTTTACTAAATTATAAACAAATGATAATATTTTTTAAGAACATGTAATCATTAATTCTTTACATTTTTACAATTTCTGCAAAAAAAAATTTTTTGATGGCACCTTCCCTTTAATTACATTATAGCTTAGGGCTGCAAGTATTGGGGGAAGGAAACATATTGTTACAGGTGAACTCCCAGCCCAAGAAAATACATAAATTACAGCTAATAGAAACCAGAGAACAGTTACATACATCAAATGGCATATTATTCAAATACAGGACAGGGCAAAACTACATATCATGACAATCCCTTCCCCTCCCAATTTGTGTACGTACTAGGGACCTCTACAGGTCACTGGTTAAGTACACACAGGCAGAGCG